>NC_135312.1:63888530-64188530 GCF_048772815.1 Callospermophilus lateralis | reverse complement strand
AGCTCTTGTAAGGAATGAGACCAAATACGTAGTTAGAGTTGGACACATATGCTGACTTGAACAAAGAATAGTAAATTGTGGAAGGGGCCAAATCAAAGGGACTTGGCCTCAGGTAGTTAATTGGATAAAAAGTGACTAGGAAGACAAGGTTGTTGGCCTTGACTTTCCCGTGTTTGATGATAAGAATGCTGTTTTCCTTTTGGTAGGTATCTTTCACTTGGGAATTTCATTTCCTGCTTTTAAGAAACAGCATGAAAATCAGAGTGATCTCCTTGTGTCTGCTGTTGTTTCATGTGCCTTTAACTCAAAATAGTTAATGCACCAGAGCAGGATATTTGGGGATGGCAATGTCTACACTCTTTCAGCAGCAAGTTGGACAGTTAAAGGGTTAGTATATTTTTATCAAAATTACTTGTGAAAACTGGGCATGGTGGCATGACTGTAGCCCCAGTACTCAGGAGGCTAAGGAGGATCATTTGGCCCAGGAGTTCAACACCAGTCTGGGCAACGTAACAAGCACACCCTATGCCACCCCAATTGCTTATGTACATTGGTAAGAAAATTGCTGAGAGCATGAAAGTCTAGTTGGCAAAGGACTACTGTTGTAGGTTGAATGGTGTTCCCCCCCCCCACCCCAAATAAAGAAAACTTCATATGTTGTAGTTCTAACCTTTGTACCTCAGAAGGTTATGACTGCATTGGAGATGGAGGTCTTTACAAAATAAGTTAAAAATGAAGTCATGAGAGTGGACCCTAGGGTTGGGGTTGTAGCTCAGTGTTAGAGCTCTGGCCTAGCACATGTGAGGCACTGACTGGGTTTGGTTTTTACAGCCCCATAAAAATAAGCAAATAAAATAAAGGTATTTTGTCAACAACTAAAAATCAAAAATAAACAAATAAAAGAGTGGACCTAAGCCAATGTGACTGGTGTCTTTAAAAGAACAGGAGTTAGGGTTAGGCACAGTAGTGCATGCCTATAATCCCAGCAATTTGGGAGGCTGAGGCGAGAAGATCAAAAGTTTAAGGCCAGCCTCAGCAACTTATGGAGGCCCTGTTTCAAAAGAAAAAATAAAACTGGCTAGGGATGTGGCTCAATGGTAAAGCATCCCTAGGCTCAATACCCAAGTACCAAAAAGGAAGAAGAGGAGGGGAGGACGGGGAGGACAGAGACACTGACAGAGGTGAGACCACGTTCGGATACAGGAAGAAGATGGCCATCCACAAGCCAAGATGACAAGCCTCAGAAGAAACCAACTCTACTCACAGCCTGACCAGGGATTACTAGCCTCTAGAACTGAGAATTTTGTGTTGTTTAAACTACCCAGTTATGGCATTCCAACAAATTCATATAGACATAAGTATTTTATAGAAGAGAACACAATTAATAAAAGAGGTGACCGTTGGGACCGAAACATGAAGGAAAACTATTTATATCTATTGAGCTTTTGATTATTACTCAGGGTGGGTTTGCTTATTTTTAAAGAAAACCGTTCATAATTTGCCAAAATGTGGACATTTGAAAAACGAAATTTAAAATCGTTTGTAATTTTGAATCCATAAAATAAACACAGGCAACAAACTAATTTATGCTTCATTCAACAGGAATGACTGTCAGCTAGAATCTAGACGGCATCTGTATTGCTCTGATAGGGTTTTGTGGTAGGCTAATCTTAGGACAACAGATGATTAGATTGGATGCTTTGAATGACTGCTATTGTGACATTTTTGCCATGATAAGCACTGACTCTGCAGCTGCCCCGCAAGGATGGACAGGATGGACAACCACACAGTTGCCACTCTATCTCCCTTCTAGCGCCCTCAAGAGTTGCAGAGTTGGAAAAACCAAAAACCATACTTTGCTTCCCAGAATTCCTTGCAGCTAGGTTCCAGTTACCTCCATTTCCTTGTTTTTAAAATGAAGATAAGAGCATCTCTCTCATAGGGATTTTATAAGAACTAAGTGAGTTGATTATATAAATTGCTTTGCCTGGTACATGGTATCAATGAGTGCTGGCCTTATTACAATCATCATTGTTGTTTTAGCTGCTATTCTGAAAGTGGATGTGAGGAGGAGGCGGCCATCTTTCCTGTTACGCTACTGTCTTCCTCTGGCAAGTGCTGCCTTGGATCCACTGAAGTTTTCTACAGCAGGGTTCAGGTCCGTAATTAGCTTCCTAGAGTCCAGAGAGAATCGTCCTGGATCAAGGTTATGGAGGTCTGTCCTTGAAGTCAATATGTCCTGCTCCTATTTCAGTCTCTGATTCCCTAGTCCCTGGGGAACTAATTCTGCCATATATTCTGAGAATCATCCCAAAGGCCCAACCTGGAGTTCTTTCTTTACTATCTAAATACCTTCATTTAAAAAAATTCCTTTCCTCTTAAAACATGTGTGGAATAGTGTCCCTTTCCTACAACAGAATCCTGGGTGATCTATCCATGTGAGCACCTTTTCCACCAATTTCCCTTTGCTCCATTTCCAGTTGTGGAAAAGGACAGGAAAATTAGCATAGGGAAATGTTTCTGCCAGCTAGACACAGGAACCACAGAGGTATGTTAGTGTTGGCAAAGCCTAGCCTGGAACCCAGGTCTCCATTCTCCTATTCAATGCTCTTCTGTCAGCTTAGGTTCCAAGGAAGGTCTATCCAGACCAGCTGTTACTAGCTAGTCCTGTAATTTCTTCCATCTCCCCATAGAAGTCCATCAGCAGAGAAATGGGAGGAAAGGAACTTATATTTAATTTTTTTACTCTCTTGGTCATTCAGGATGCGATAATGAAGAACCACAGACGGGGCAGCTTAAAAAAAACAATTGTTTATCATAGCTCTGGATCTTGAGACCTAAGTATGAGGCAAGCACTTTACCCCACAGGTTCAGTGTCTGGCGGGGGCTCATTTCCTGGTTCACCAATGGTGACTTCTCTCCCTGTTCTCATGTAGTGGAAGGAATGCAAGAGCTCTCAGAGGTCCTTTTTATAAGGGCACCAATTCATGACCTCATCACCTCCAAAGTCTTCACCTCCTAAAATCATCACCGTGGGCAGGAGGTTTCAGCCCAGGAATCCTGAAGGGACACAGACATTCAGTCTATGCCATTGACTTTCTCTATTATTGGACACAACCTTTAGAAGTCAGAGACCACTCTTAATCATTTTGTATCCCCAATATTGGCACATCTGTATATACTCACTTAATATCTGTTAAAAATCTGACTTAAGCTGTTAATCAGAGTATACAACATTATAGGATTTAAAAATCTATTCTGGATACTGGGAGCATTGGCTCATGCCTATAATCATAGCAACTTGGGAGGCTGGGGCAAGTTCAAGTTCCTGGGGAGGATTGCAGGTTCAAGATCAGCCTCAGCAACTTAGAAAGGCCCTAAGAAATTTAGTGAGACCCTGTCTCAAAATAAAAAGGCATGGGGATGTGGCACAGTGGTAAAGCACCTCTGAGTTTAATCCCCTGTACTAAAAAAAACTCCATTGGAAAGTAAAAATTTTCAAGGCTCTGGCTGTAGCTCAGGATGGGGCACTGAGTTCAATCCTTAGCACCACATAAAAATAAGCAAATAAAATAAAGGCATGCTGTTCATCTACAACTACAAAAAAATTTTTTTTAAGTTAGTAAAAGGCTGTAGCTGTAGCTCAGTTGTAGAGTGCTTGCCTGACACATGTAAGGCACTGGGATCAGTCCTCAGAACCACATAAAAATAAAGATATTGTGTCCAACTACAACTAAAAAAAATATTTAAAAAAAAAAGTAAAAATTTCTGTGGACTGGGGATGTAGATCAGTGGCAGAGTGCTTGTCTAGCATGTGCAAGGCCCTGAGTTCAATCTCAAGTACTGCAAATAAATAAAATCATGTTGTGCATTTTTATTGAGAACTGACTTATTATGGTTTAGCTGTGGTGTCCCCCAAAAGCTTACGTGTGAGACAATGCAAGAAGTTTGGAGAAGAAATGATTGGGTTAAGTCTTAACTTAATGAGTAAATTGATTCCCTGATGGGGTGTGGCTGGAGGATGTGGTTTATTGGGGGCGAGGCTATGAGGTATGTATTTTGTATAGGGACAGTGGAGTCTCTGTTTTCTGATCATCATGTGAGCTAGTTTCCTCTGCCACACTCTTCCACCATGATGTCCTGCCTCACCTGGAGCCAGTGGAATGGAGCCGACCTTTTATGAACTAAATAAACCTTTCCTCTTCTACAGTTGTTCTTGTCAGATATTTAAGTCACAGCAGTGAAAAAGCTGACTAAAACATGATAAGAAATGAAGGAAGGAAGGAAGGAAGGAAGGAAGGAAGGAAGGAAGGAAGGAAGGAAGGAAGGAAAGGGAAAGAAAGAGAAAGAAAGAAAAGTAGATAGGTCTGGTTTAGTGGGGGTTGGGGGGATACTCGACATTGAACCCAGTGACACTTTACCACTGAGCCACTTTTTTTTAAAATTTTGAAACGGGATCTTGCTAAGTTGCTTAGGGCCTGGCTGAGTTGCTGAGGCTGGCCTCAAACTTGTGATTCTCTTTCCTTGGCCTCCCAAATAACTAGGATCACAGGAGAATGCCACTGTGCCTGACCAGTTTGGTCTTTTAGATGGAAGTTACTGCACACTGTTAATTACTATAAGCTGGGAACAGAAACCCTAATACCATAGAACCTAAAAATCTATGTGGACCATAATTTTCTTTTCATTGAAGATTGCATTATTTGTTGAGAGCCACAGTTTAGTCGGAATGACGCCAGGCATTTTGCCAGAGGGAATGGTTGAAAGGTGATCCTGCTCCAGGAATAGGGCAGCTCCGGGATTAGGGCGAATCCTGCTGGGAATAGGGCGGCTCCTGGATTAGGGCGGATCCTGCTGCCTCAGGTGCCCCCTATTTTGGAGTTCCCCTTGAGTTCTCGCGAGGTTCTGGGAGAATTGGCACATGGAGCCCGGTGGAGGGAGTGTGTTCCCAGGAAGTATGTGTAGAGTGCCGGTGAGAGTTGCTGTTTGAACCTACAAGGCTTTGTGGCGGCTTGGTTATTTGTGCCCAGTCAGACTGTGGCATTTGGTGGCCTGTACAGGGAACGCCTGAAGCTTGGAGGTAAATGAAATTGCTCGCCCCTGAGGGAAGGCGAGAGAATGGGTGACCATTTCAAAAAACAATGTGTTCTTGTTTTGATTTATTTTGTTTTTATTTCAAGTTGCCTATCCCTAGAACTTTCTCAGGCAAACTGGGGAAAATTGTTGGCTCAAGGTTTGAAGTTGTTCGCCCCTGAGGAACAGATAGAGATAGACCACAAATGCACATGTCAAGAAAATAGAAAAACTGATACAACGATATTTTGTTCCATTTTTGTTTCATTCTGTTTTGGTTTTGTTTTGTGTTATCTTGTTGGGTTGCGTTATCTTTATAGTAGATCAGAAATTAGTAAAAAACAAACCGAAAGAATGTTAAGTAGATTGTTAGAGGTTCAGACTATGGTAGATCAAGTAAAAGAGAAGATCTCTTGATTTTTAGTCAGACAGAAGAAGAAAATTTAAAGGAAAAGGGGCTATCAGAAAAAAACTTACAACAGGAGGCTGCTACTAACACCTTTCTATCATCAGAGGGCATAAGTGTCCAACCAACAGCTCCACCTATAGAGACAACATATGCTGGGGAACCCCCAACCCCCATAGTTGATAGATGGGATCCTGAGACAGGACCTCAAAGATTAGCATGCCCTGTACTTGAGCAGGCAGGAGGGCAGCAAATTCACCGTGTTTTAGATTTCAAAACAGTGAAGCACTTAAAAGAGGCTGTAACAACCTATGGTCCTCAAGCACATTTCACTGTAAGCATGGTTGAATCCATTACCAACTTGGACATGACGCCAGCAGATTGGGCTAGTATGTGTAAATCTGTGCTAAATGGAGGACAATATTTGTTATGGAAGGTTGCCAATGAGGAATTTTGCATGGAGATGACTAGGCAGCAGCCGGTTATCCTCAGAGAAATCTAGATATGTTGTTAGGACAGGGACCTTATGAGGGTCAGCAGCAACAAATTGAATATGATCCTGCCATATATTCGCAAATTGCTACAGATGTGGTTAGGGCATGGAAGACTTTACAAGGACATGGAGATTTACAAGTTCAATCATCTAAGGTTATACAAGGAGCTAATGAACCTTATGCTGAATTTGTAGATAGGCTTATTCAAACAGCTACCAGAGTTTTTGTGGATACAGAACAAGCAATGACATTAATTAAACAGCTAGCCTATGAACAAGCAAATCATTGGTGCAAGAAAGCCATTAGACCATGGAAACATGAAGATTTAAACACATGTATTAAATTATGTAGAGACATTAATGAACAAGGGCAAGTCTTGGCAGCTGCAGTACAACAGGCTTTAGATGCCAGGCCAAAAACATGCTACAATTGCAAACAAACAGGACATTTTAAAAGGAATTGCCCCATAGGAAAAGGGTTTAACAAAACTAGGTATCAAAGGGGTAGAATACAGGGTATTTGCCCCCGATGCCATAGAGGGAGATATTGGGCTAATGAATGCCGTTCTCAAACTACCATAGAGGGTACTCCGTTATCAAAAAACGGACAAGGACCAAGTGTTTACCCACAATATCGTGGAGAAAAGCATCGGGCTCCATTGCCAAAAAATGGACAGGGGGGCCCAATGCTCCGGGGCCCACGACCACAAATATACGGGGCAGTGGAGGAACCCAGCAACACCATCAGGGTAGTTCCCAGGACACATTGTCCATTAAATCCCTCATCAGACAAACCCGAGGGAGCGCAGGGTTGGACATCTGCGCCTCCGCCAGATCAGTACTAACTCCAGAGATGGGAGTTCAAATCATTCCCACAGGAGTAAAAGGACCTCTTCCCAAAGGAACAGTAGGCTTATTATTGGGACGGAGTTCTTCTACTCTAAAAGGACTTATGATAAGTCCTGGAGTAATTGATACTGATTATGAAGGTGAAATAAAAATTATAGCCAGTTCTCCAAGGGGTATATCAGTAATTTCACCAGGAGATAGAATAGCACAGTTGTTAATAATACCCAGCCTACATGATAAATTTTCCAGCCATACTATAGAAAGAGGTTCCAGGGAATTAGGCTGCACAGGTGTAGATTGGGCAATGCTTTCTTTAAATTTAGATTCTCGTCCAATGCTAAAACTAAATATTCAAGGACATGAATTTAATGGGCTACTGGACACAGGTACAGACCTTATCATCATCTCTCGTCAAGAATGGCCGAAATATTGGCCATTACAATAGGCCACTCAAACGCTTCAAGGCCTAGGAATAGCAACTAATCCCCATAGACTTGCAATGGTATTAGATTGGAAGGATCCTGAAGGATGTGAAGGAACTATACATCCATATGTATTGGATCATCTTCCAATAAATTTATGGGGATGAGATGTCCTAGATCAATTAGTTTTGACATTAACAAATAACATCAATCCAGATGTGCCCACTATTAGGGCTAGACAAGGTTTTAGGAAAGAAAAAAGATTAGGAGAACAAGAACAAGGTATATCAGCACCAATTCAAATAGATCAAGGAATAGATAGACATGGATTGGGTTTTCAGAAGGGGTCACTGAGACAATAAAAATTAATTGGAAATCAGAAAGACCAGTATGGGTTCCTCAGTGACCCCTGACTAAAGAAAAGATACAAGTAGCCCATGACCTGGTCAAACAACAATTAGCGGAGGGACATATACAACCTTCTGTATCTCCCCATAATGCTCCCATTTTTGTCATTAAAAAGAAATTGGTAAATGGAGATTATTGCAAGATTTAATCTTGGAGTCAATCCTAGAGGACTGATACCTAACCATATTTGGCAGATGGATGTCACACACTTGCCAGAATTTGGAAAATTAAAATATTTGCATGTTACAGTTGATACTTCTTCTGGATTTTTGATGGGCTCCCTTCATGCCGGAGACAAAACTAAAGATATTATAGCTCATTGCTTACAAAATTTTGCCACTGTGGGAGTTCCAAAACAGTTAAAAACAGATAATGGCCCTGGTTATACTTCTACCTCTTTTGAACAATTTTGCCCATCATTTGGCATTATTCAGGAATCCCATACAATCCACAGGGACAAGGCATAGTTGAAAGAGCTCATCAAACTATTAAAATGTACTTATTAAAGCAAAAAGAGGGAATTGGGAATGGGTATATATCCCCCAAAGATAAACTTAAAATAACCCTTTTTACTCTAAACTTTTTAAATTTGGATTCATCAGGGCTTAGTACTGCGGAAAGGCATATGTGTCCAAAAAATGTACATAAACCCAAGGTACTTTAGAAGGATATTCTAACAGGACAATGGAAAGGTCCTGACCCAGTGATTGTCTGGAGTCGGGGGTCTATTTGTGTGTTTCCACAGGGAGAACAGCAGCCGATTTGGATTCCAGAGAGATTAACTAAAGCGACTTCTACAGACCAAAAAGAAGATGATTTGGCTCAAATCCATAACAGCTGATATTCAGAACTCCAGTTTGGCTATTCTTACATCTGCGACAGTGATTATCCCACACCTGGAGGCTAATGAATAATGAACACCATTAAGCCTATTTCATATTTATTTTTTAGTTTTCGGCGGACACAACATCTTTGTTTGTATGTGGTGCTGAGGATCGAACCCGGGCCGCACACATGCCAGGCAAGCGCGCTACCACTTGAGCCACATCCCCAGCCCCAAGCCTATTTCAAATGTAAGAAACCTTGGGACTTACTTGTGGGAATACCTTCAGACTCATATGCAAGTTACAGGAAGAAGGATGGGATATCATAAGAAGAGTCAAACCCAGGCGGTAACCAGGATGTTTTTCTTCAATATCTATTTTATTATTGCCTTTTCCCACATCATGAAGTTTTATTTTATTTTTTGAGCTCATACAGACCTAGGTTAATGTTTTTTCTGATCAGTTCTATTTTTTTACTCTGGAGTTTTTAAACATTGCAATGGAAATTTCACCTGTGAAAAGCTACAAGGCCTTTACTATTATGTGTTGTATGTATTGTGTTATGTGTGCACACTTCTGTTTTGTGTTGTATGTCCGTATGTGTGTATGTCCATATATCATATATGAGGAGCACTCATGAAAAAATGGATCCGAATATTTTTTTTATTCACGTTATTGAAATGGTTTAATTTAAATTAGGTAAACAGCTGTTAAGGATTGTATTTAAAGGTGATTAACAGATCTGTTTGTTTACTTTCACCTTTCCTTTTCATTATATTTAATAATTCTGTTCAGGATAATGTAAATTGTTCAGAATATTGTTTTCTTAGTGTCTGTTGGAATGTTACATAATTTTTTTTTAGCCATCATTGCCAGAATTCCTATCATCATCCCAGTGCCGGTGAAGACAAAGATAAAACTAAACTACAGCTTCTTCGATAGCTATCACAGTAAACTGATGCATCAATGAATAATAACTCAACAAGTGATGCTCAATCAAGAAGTCGATTTACTTTGGGAGGAAATGGACATATTAATGGATTCCTCTGCTTTGAACTGCTTGCAGAACTTACCTGGACTATGTATCACTTGCATGCATTGTGAACTATCTGTTGGTGCAGCAAATTGTGGTAGTGCTGGGGTATCTTTGCTGATGGTGTCATCAGTGGTACAATTTTTCCAAAAAGAGCCATCATTTGGCTTGGTGCCATGGCATTTTGCATCCTCCTCCCTTCTGCTTGTGATGGTCTAAAATTTGGGGGCCAACAGAGGTGAGGCAAAGAACCTCACCCCTGCCCCCACTGGTGCAAAGGCCTATCCACAGGTGTGGCTGTATGCTGGACCAGTAGTCAATGACAGGTAAGATCCAATTGCAATGGTACCAACCTAAGACAGGAGGCTGACGCCTTGAGGTCAGATCATCCGATGACGGGTAAGAACCATATGTTGAATTGGACAACCTAAGACAGGCACGGTCCCTAAGCCACATGCTTGTTGTTTAATTAAACAGAAGGGGGAAGATGTTGAGAGCCACATTTTAGTCGGAATGACGCCTGGCATTTTGCCAGAGGGAATGGTTGAAAGGTGACCCTGCTCCAGGAATAGAGTGGCTTCGGATTAGGGCGGATCCTGCTGCCTCGGGCCCGGGCCCTCTACTTTGGAGTTCCCGTTGAGTTCTTGTGGGGTTCCGGGAGAATTGGCACGCGGAGCCTGGTGGAGGGAGTGTGTTCCCGGGAAGTGTGTGTAGAGTGCCGGTGAGAGTTGGGGAATAAAGAGTTGTTGTTTGAACCTACAAGGCTTTGTGGCGGCTTGGTTATTTGTGCTGAGCCAGACTGCAGCAATTATTTTTCTCCTAAATTAAGGGTAATTTTTTTTTTCAAGATGTAAATTCTATGACTGATATTTAGAATATTTGTTGCAGGATGGCTGCCCCCCAGCAGTGACCTCAGAATTCCCATTACAAGGCCTGGCATTTGCACACCAACAGGCACTTTCCCACTCTGTAAAGTCACAATTTCCAGAAAGGAATGGCTGAGCCTAAATTAGATTTCCATTCTTGGTCAATCAGCAATGACCAGGAAATAGTGACTATCATGTAGTACAATTTTTATGCACAGAATCAACTCTGGACAGGTGGAAGGAGCTATTCTTGGAGGTGGGAGGAGAAGGCAAACACATTGTAGAACAAGAGTAACAATATCCCAGGGAACAAAGACTCTATAACTTTTATGAGAAATTAATGTAACTATTAAACTGTCTGTAGATAGGAATATCATGTTCTCTTTTTAAAAAAAATTTAGTTGTAGATGGACAATATCTTTCTTTAACTTATTTACTTATTTTATGTGGTGCTGTGGATTGAACCCAGTGCCTCATGCATGCAAGGCAAGCGTTCAACCCTGAGCAACAACCCCAGCCTGAATATCATGTTCTTCACATTTAAAAAATCATACTCTTTGCATATGAATATGTATTCTTATATAGTAACTTGAACTGGCTCCTATTAGCTCAGTGACATTAATTTCCCTTCTCCAAGCAATATGATATAGGTACTATGAGAAGAGTTATAAAAGAAAATTAAAAAGTTAATTAATGAGAAAAAATAAAAATGGAATTCTAGATGTTGCTGGCTGGCTAAATCATGCTCACGATGCAAATTAGGCAATTTGAAAGGGACATCCATTTATTTGGGCCACTAGGGCACCATTTAAGGAATTCTTATTCTGGTAAATGAGGGTAAACAGGACCCTAGTGACTGAAAAACTTAAAGCGGCTTCCAAAAGCTCTAATTTTCACCTAGGGAGTACAAAAAAAGAAAAAAGCTGTATGGAATTAATAGCCAGATAAATAATGCAAAAGCAGAGAGTTCAGGCCAAGGTGGAATCCATGTTTGAGAGATCAGGTACTGATGGCAAATTTCAAAGTATGTTTTACAGAAAGGCAATAATAGGGAATGGATAGAGGGCTTTGACATTGGTGTGTCAGTGCCATATAAATTCACAGATAAATTCATAGCTCAAGCAGAGTTTGCTCTTGAGACCGAGACCAAAATATGACACAGATGAGGCTTAGTCAAAAGGTTCAGGGTTTTCCTCTCACATCCCAAAGCAGATGTTCCCCGGTGTGGCACATATGCCGGAGCAAGAATATTTTCCATATTCTGTTGGGTGGTTTTTTGTGCACAGAATGTTATTTTCATTTTCTAAATTATCACTCAGATTATTAAAAATCTGATTATTCCTTAAGCTTTATAGGAAGTAAGACACGGTTCTAAAAACATATAAAATATACACAATGGAATATTACTATTTTTAAAGCAATATACATTGCTTTAAAAATCCAGACAATTTTCATACCTGCTTTAAAGGATTTTTAATTTGATTAAGTAAATTCCCTTAAATAGTAACGACTATAGTGATACATTTAGCATCTTTGATTTTCCTATCAAGTACTGCTAAAACAAACCTTCACATGTTCTCAGGTAAACTATGATCTATAATAAATTCATGACATTTCGACTTGAAATGATGAACTAGGACAATTGTTCAATTGCATACTTACTCGGAAATTATAAAACTAATATATTACTCTAATAGGCCAAATTCAAATGCTTTCATATCCCATATGTATAGTTCCTTTAGCCCCAAAATATTCCTGTAAAGGTGCGATTCTCCTAGCCACTCCTGTACTTTATGCTTTCAGAGGCTGAGAGGCTCTGACCTGCTAAGGAAAAGATGACATCATCCCGTACTCTGGGGATTTCCCTCTCAGAGGTGTGAGCATTTGCAGAGCAACCAGAGGTTTTTATATATATATATACACACACACACACATACACAAGAACACACATATACAATATAATGCATTTTGACCTATTAGATATACATAGAGTATAACTTATTTTAATCAGGATCACATTCTTGTGGTTTCATATGATGTGGAGTTACAGTGGTTGTATATTCATATATGAACACAATAATGTTATATCTGTTTCATTCTACTATTTCATTCCCCCTCCCTTCTCTTCACTCCTCTCTGTCTAATCTGATGAACTTCTATTATCTTCTCCTATAAAAGAGAACATTCAGTCCCTGGTTTTTCGGGACTGACTGACTCAGTATGGCAGTCTCCAGTTCCATCCATTTAATGGAAAATGCCGTAATTTCATTCTTCTTTATGACTGAGTAATATTCCATTGTGTATACATACCACATTTTCTTTGTCCATTCATCTGTTGAAGGGTACCTAGATTAGTTCTATAGCTTTGCTATTGTGAATTGAGCTACTATAAATATTGGTGTGGCTGTATCACAGTAGTATGCTGATTTGAAGTCCTTTGGATATATACTGAGGAGTGGGACAACTGGGTCAAATTGTGGTTCCATTCCAAGTTTTCTGAGGAATCTCCATACTGCTTTCCAGAGTTGCACCAATTTGCAGTCCCACCAACAATGTATGAGTGTACCTTTTTCCCCCACAGCCTCACCAACATTTATTGTTACTTGTATTCTTGATAATAGTCACTCTGTTTTAATTTGCATTTCTCTAATTGCTAGAAATATTGAACTTTTTTTCATATATTTGTTGACCATTTGTATTTCTTCTGTGAAGTGCCTGTTCAGCTCCTAGGCTCATTTATTAATTGGATGATGATGATAATGATGATGATGATGATGATGATTTAATGTTAAGTTTTTCGAGTTCTTTGTATATCCTGGAGAGTATGCTCTATCTGAGGTGCAGGTGGCAAAGATTTACTCCTATTATATAGGCTCTCTCTTAACATTCTTAATTGTTTCCTTTGCTGTGCAGAAGCTTTTTAGTTTGATACTTCCCATTTATTGAGTCTTGATTTTACTTCTTGAGCTTTAGGAGTCTTGTTGAGGAATTTGGTTCCTAAACTGACATGATGGAGTTGGGCCTACATTTTCTTCTGGTAGGTGCAGGGTCTCTGGTCTAATAACTAAGTCCTTGATCCACTTTAAATTGAGTTTTGTGCAAGGTGAGAGATAGGGGGTTAATTTCATTTTACTTCATATGGATTTCCAGTTTTCCCAGCACCATTTGTGAAAGATGCTATCTTTTCTCCAATATGTGTTTATGGCAACTTTATCCAGTATGAGATAACTGTATTTATGTGGGTTTGTCTCTGTGTCTTCTGTTCTATTGAGGTTGTATATGATGTGGCGTTACAATGGTTGTATATGCATATATGAGCATAAGAATGTTATATCGGTTTCATTCTACCATTCCATTGCTCTTCATGTCTGTTTTGGTTACTATATCTCTGTAGTATAATTTAAGGTCTGGTATTGTGATGCCTTCTGCTTCACTCTTCTTGCTAAGGACTGCTTTGGCTATTCTGGGCCTCTTATTTTTCCAAATGAATTTCATTTCTATTTCCACGAAGAACATCATTGGAATTTTAATAGGAATTGCATTAAATACAACCAGAGATTTTAGCCAGGGCATTAGTCCTGGACTGCACACCTCCAAGACAGCTTTTGTCACAACCCTGACTCAGGTTTGACTTTCTTTTATAATTACAATACCTCTTTATGTCATAACATAAGGAGTGCATGGCTACTTCAGAGCTGACACACTTTAAGCAGAGTGGTACAGTGCCTAGAGCCCATGATATTTTAGCTGCCCATATATATGCTTTCATTTCTTTTAAAATCAGAAGAAAAAATTAATGTAGCAATAATGATCACATACTATCAAATTCAGCTTCAATTATATTAATTCGTGTATCAAAACACTGGTAAGAAATAATTCCTAATACTTCTCCCCAAAAGTTATAATGTGGTCCTGGTCACTTTAGCCCATATTCCTGGTGTGAGTCCTATCAGGGTCTAATTTTTAAGTCAACTTACAGAATGACACCGCACTTAGGCTGACAAATTATGCCAATGTATTTGCATTTATTTGGCTCTTTCTATACTTACATATCTGAATCACAGAATTCCCCATTCTCTTCTTTTTTACTATCTTAATGAACATACAACCCTTCTACACATTAAAATGCTATCCAATGAACAAAAACTTGAACAGTCATTTTATAAAGGAACCTATTCAAATGGTAAATAAGCACACATCCTTAGCCATCAGAGAAATGAAAACTAAAACCACAACAAGATAGGATTATATACCCACCAGAACGGCTAAAATTTTTAAACTGACAAACACTAAAAATGGTACAACCGCGTTAGACAATGTTTTGGTGGTTTCACATCAACCCCAGGATCTAACAATTTCTCTCCGATTTACCCTAGAGAAATGAAATATAAATGTTCTTAGCAACTTTATTCAAACCAGCTAAAAATTGGCAGCAACCTCGTGTTAGTTTTTCATCACCTAACAAACAACCGAAAAGGAGGAAAGATTTATTTTGACTCACAGTTTCAGAGTTTTCCATTCATGGTTGGCTTGTTCTATTGCTTCTGGGCTTGTGGTGAGGCAGAATAACATGGCAGGAGGGTGTGACAGAGTGAAGCCGGTCACTTAGAGACTTTAGGAGTCTTGTTGAGGAATTCAGTTCCTAAGCCTACATTTTCTTCTAGAGTTGGGCCTACATTTTCTTCTAGTAGGTGCAGGGTCTCTGGTCCAATACCTAGATCCTTGGTCCACTTTGAGTTGAGTTTTGTGCAGGGTGAGAAATAGGGGTTCAATTTCATTTTACTTCATATGGATTTCCAGTTTTCCCAACACTATTTGTGAAGCACAGACAGAAAAAAATGGCCAGGGACAAGATTTAGCCCACAAAGGCATGCCCCAAAGAATCCACTCCCTCCATGTAGGTTCCACTTCCTACATTTTGCCTTACCTCCCAATAATCTATTCTGCTATGAATTCCTCAATGAATCAATCCATGGATAAGGACCCTTATGATCCAAGCACTTCCTAAAATCCCTACCTCTGAGCGTTGTTGCACTGGGGACCAAGACTTCAACTCACAAATCTTTGAATGATACTTTATTTAAAAACTGTAACAAACCTCAAATGCCCCCTAACAGGAAAATGGATCAACAGCCTGTTTTATATTCATACAATGGAAACTACTTAGAAAAATAAAAGAATGAACTGTGATATATACAACAACCTGAATTAATTTCAAAAACTTTATACTGAGCTAAAGGAGTCTTACATGAAAGAGTATGTATCATGTTATGATTCTTCTATTTTTTTTTAAGTTCAGAGCAGTCTGAACTAACTTTCAATGAATAAAGTCAAAATAATTATTGCCTCTGTGGGACAGGGATTTACTAGGAAAGGACTTGAAGAACTTGCTGGAGTAATAGAGTTTTGGGTTTATGCATTTATCAAAATTCACCCAATGCAGCTGGTGGTGCACACTTGTAATCTCAGCAACTTGGGGAGGCTGAGGCAGGAGAATTGCAAGTTCAAAGCCAACCTCAGCAACTTAGCAAGACACTGTCTGAAAAACAAAAAATAAAAAGAGCTGGGGATATGGCTCAGTGGTTAAATGCTCCTGGGTTCAATCCCCAGTACCAAAGGAAAAGGAAAAAATACCTCATCCAATGTCATATATTTGTGCAGTTCAATATATGTACATTTTACCTAAAAACAAACAAAAAAATCAAACAAATGTTGAACTCTAGTTAATAGTGTGAATGTTGAAATCTTTAAGAGTAAAGTACACATATATTATGTCACAGGGCAACTCTTAGACATTATAAAGGAGTAGAGATAATACCATGCATCTTATCTGTTCATAATGGAATGAAACTGGAAATCAACAATAAAAGAAGGAAGGAAAAATCATGCATCACTTGGAGAATGAACAATAGTTTACTGAATGATCAATGGGTTATAGAAGACATCAAGGAGGAAATTAAAAATTCTTAGAGATAAATGAAAACACAGACACAACATATCGGAATCTATGGGACACAATGAAAGCAGTTCTAAGAGGAAAATTCATTGCCTGGAGTTCATTCCTTAAAAAAAAGGAAAAACCAACAAATAAATGATCTCACACTTCATCTCAAAATCCTAGAAAAAGAAGAGCAAAACAACAGCAAAAGAAGTAGAAGGCAAGAAATAATTAAAATCAGAGCTCAAATTAATGAAATCAAAACAAAAGAAACAATTGAAAAACTAAAAGTTGGTTCTTTGAAAAAATAAATAAGATCAACAGACCCTTAGCCATGTTAACGAAGAGAAGAAGAAAGAGAACTCAAATTACTAGCATACAGGATGAAAAAGGCAATATCACAACAGACACTTCAGAAATACAGAAGATAATTAGAAAGTATTTTGAATCCTTATACTCCAATAAAATAGAAGATAGTGAAGGCATCGATAAATTTCTTAAGTCATATGATCTGCCCAGATTGAGTCAGGAGGATATAGACAACCTAAACAGACCAATATCAATTGAGGAAATAGAAGAAGCCATCAAAAGTCTACCAACTAAGAAAAGCCCAGGACCGGATGGGTATACAGCAGAGTTTTACAAAACCTTTAAAGAAGAATTAATACCAATACTTTTCAAGCTATTCCAGGAAATAGAAAAAGAGGGAGAACTTCCAAATTCATTCTACGAGGCCAACATCACCCTGATTCCTAAACCAGACAAAGATACTTCAAAGAAAGAAAACTACAGACCAATATCTCTAATGAATCTAGATGCAAAAATCCTCAATAAAATTCTGGCGAATCGAATACAAAAACATATCAAAAAAATTGTGCACCATGATCAAGTAGGATTCATCCCTGGGATGCAAGGCTGGTTCAATATACGGAAATCAATAAATGTTATTCACCACATCAATAGACTTAAAGATAAGAACCATATGATCATCTCGATAGATGCAGAAAAAGCATTCGACAAAGTACAGCATCCCTTTATGTTCAAAACTCTAGAAAAACTAGGGATAACAGGAACATACCTCAATATTGTAAAAGCTATCTATGCTAAGCCTCAGGCTAGCATCATTCTGAATGGAGAAAAACTGAAGGCATTCCCTCTAAAATCTGGAACAAGACAGGGATGCCCTGTTCAACATAGTTCTCGAAACACTGGCCAGAGCAATTAGACAGATGAAAGAAATTAAAGGCATAAAAATAGGAAAAGAAGAACTTAAATTATCACTATTTGCAGATGACATGATTCTATACCTAGCAGACCCAAAAGGGTCTACAAAGAAACTATAAGAGCTAATAAATGAATTCAGCAAAGTGGCAGGATATAAAATCAACACGCATAAATCAAAGGCATTCCTGTATATCAGCGACAAATCCTCTGAAATGAAAATGAGGACAACCACTCCATTCACAATATCCTCAAAAAAATAAAATAAAATACTTGGGAATCAACCTAACAAAAGAGGTGAAAGACTTATACAATGAAAACTACAGAAACCTAACGAGATAAATAGAAGAAGATCTTAGAAGATGGAAAAATATACCCTGTTCATGGATAGGCAGAACTAACATCATCAAAAAGGCGATATTACCAAAAGTTCTCTATAGGTTTAATGCAATGCCAATCAAAATCCCAATGGCATTTCTAGATAAAGCAATCATGAAATTCATATGGAAAAATAAAAGACCCAGAATAGCAAAAACAACTCTAAGCAGAAGTGTGAATCAGCTGGTATAGCGATACCAGACTTCAAACTATACTACAGAGCAATAGTAACAAAAACAGCATGGTACTGGTACCAAAACAGGTGGGTGGACCAATGGTACAGAATAGAGGACACAGAAACCAACCCACAATATTACAACTATCTTATATTTGATAAAGGGGCTAAAAGTGTGCAATGGAGGAAGGATAGCATCTTCAACAAATGGTGCTGGGAAAACTGGAAATCCATATGCAACAAAATGAAACTGAATCCCTTTCTCTTGCCATGCACAAAAGTTAACTCAAAATGGATCAAGGAGCTTGATATCAAATCAGAGACACGGCGTCTGATAGAAGAAAAAGTTGGCTACGATCTACATACTGTAGGGTCGGGCTCCAAATTCCTCAATAGGACACCCATAGCACAAGAGTTAATAACTAGAATCAACAAATGGGACTTACTCAAACTAAAAAGTTTTTTCTCAGCAAAAGAAACAATAAGAGAGGTAAATAGGGAGCCTACATCATGGGAACAAATCTTTACTCCTCACACTTCAGATAGAGCCCTAATATCCAGAGTATACAAAGAACTCAAAAAATTAAACAATAAGATAACAAATAACCCAATCAACAAATGGGCCAAGGACCTGAACTTCTGAACTTCTCAGAGGAGGACATACAATCAATCAACAAGTACATGAAAAAATGCTCACCATCTCTTGCTGGGAGCCATCAGCCAAGTAGGTATGACAATTTCCTTGCCAGCGTACCCCCATGTTTCTTTAGTGGAAGGATTCGTGGAAATAGGACATTTTGCAGCTACATTGCATGTAAGGTGACCTTGCTCAAGGACCAGGGCGGATCCGTGTTTAGGGTGTTCCCGGTTTAGCATAATACGAAATTAGGGTATTCCCTGTTTAGAATAGGGCGTATCCTGCTGCCTGAGTTCCTCTTGAGTTCTTAGGGTCAGACAGTATATTTGGGAGACAGAAGCCCAGGAGTGGTGGATTTGGGCAGAGAACGTGGATTTCCCCAGAACGTGTTTGTAGACGGCCGGTGTGAGTTCGGGAATAAAGAATTGCTGTTTGAATCTACAAGCTGTGTGGTGGCTTGTGATTTGTGCCCAGCCAGAGACTGCGGCAATCTCTAGCAGTCAGAGAAATGCAAATCAAAACCACCCTAAGATATCATCTCACTCCAGTAAGATTAGCAGCCATTAGGAAGTCAAACAACAAGTGCTGGCGAGGATGTGGGGGAAAGGGTACACTTGTACATTGCTGGTGGGACTGAAAATTGGTGCGGCCAATTTGGAAAGCAGTATGGAGATTTCTTGGAAAGCTGGGAATGGAACCACCATTTGACCCAGCTATTCCCCTTCTCGGTCTATTCCCTAAAGACCTAAAAAGAGCATACTACAGGGACACTGCTACATCGATGTTCATAGCAGCACAATTCACAATAGCAAGACTGTGGAACCAACCTAGATGCCCTTCAAAAGACGAATGGATAAAAAAAATGTGGCATTTATACACAATGGAGTATTACTCTGCATTAAAAAATGACAAAATCATAGAATTTGCAGGGAAATGGATGGCATTAGAGCAGATTATGCTAAGTGAAGCTAGCCAATCCCTCAAAAACAAATGCCAAATGTCTTCTTTGATATAAGGAGAGTAACTAAGAACAGAGTAGGGAGGAAGAGCATGAGAAGAAGATTAACATTAAACAGAGATGAGAGGGGGAGGGAAAGGGAGAGAGAAGGGAAATTGCATGGAAATGGAAGGAGATCCTCAGGAGTATACAAAATTACATACAAGAGGAAGTGAGGGGAAAGGGAAAAAAAACAGGGGGAGAAATTTATTGTAGTAGATGGGGTAGAGAGAGAAGATGGGAGGGGAGGGGGGATAGAGAGAAGAGGAGGGGGAGTAGTAGAGGATAGGAAAGGCAGCAGAATACAACAGACACTAGTATGGCAATATGTAAATCAGTGGATGTGTAACCGATGTGATTCTGCAATCTGTATATGGGGTAAAAATGGGAGTTCATAACCCACTTGAATCAAAATGTGAAATATGATATGTCAAGAACTATGTAATGTTTTGAACAACCAACAATTAAAATTATAAAAAAAAGAGTAAAGTACACTAATGTCTGCAGTTTGTATTGAAATGTATCAAAAAATAAAATAATGAGCAAAGGATTTAAATAGACATTTCTCTGCGAAAGGTATGCAAATGGCCAGTAAGCACTAGAAAAATGTTCAGTATCATTTGTCATCAGAGAAATGCACATCAAAACCATATGGGATGTCCCTTCTCACCAATTAGGAGAGTGAAGAGGTTCAGAACATACCATCTCCCAAATATTTCACTTGTGAAAATTGAATATTTTGAGCTACAGGCACTTGGGAAGCAGCAGATGCAGGAAGGGCTCTCTGCCTGCCCCTTTCTACCCAAAAGC
This sequence comes from Callospermophilus lateralis, assembly GCF_048772815.1. NCBI lineage: Eukaryota > Metazoa > Chordata > Mammalia > Rodentia > Sciuridae > Callospermophilus > Callospermophilus lateralis. Next base: position 64,168,000 of record NC_135312.1, on the reverse strand, counting down.
AGGTCACAAAATTTCCCACTAGAAGTGTACCCTATCTGCACCAGGGAGAGGAGAACATTCTCATTGCTAGACTGGGGCGTCCAGCCCTTTGCCTTGTCCCATCCCCACAAACGTGTCATTCTTTATGTAAAAGGGCACATACGCTTTAAGGCCTGTTGGTTCTTTGGGTCTTCATCTCTCTTCTGAAGGCGCCCATGTACATGTTAAAGTATTGGGTGAACTTGTATGTTTTTCCTATTGATCTATTTTATGTCAGTTTCATTCTTAGGCACAGACCCAGAGCCTGAAAGGGTAGGAAGAAGTTTTTCCTCCTTTACAATGACTATAATCAAAAAGACACAGACTGGGATGGTGGCATATATCTGTAATCCCAGTTACTAAGAGGCTAAGGTAGGAGAATCACAAATCTGAGGCCAGTCTGGGCTATTTAGTGATACCCTGTCTCAAAATTTAAAAAAAAAGAAATTTAAAAGACTGGGTGTGTAGCTTAATGGTAGATTACTTGCCTACTGTGTGTGAGCCCCTGGGTTCCATCCCCAACCTGAAAAAAAAAGAAGACACACAATAACAAGTATTGTTGAAGATGTGGAGAAATTGGAACCCTCATATATTGTTGGTGAAAAAAATGTAATATGGCAAAGTCACTGTAGAAAACAGTTTGGCATTTTCTCAAAATGTTAAACATAGAGTTATCATATGACTCAAAAATTCCACTCCTGGATATATAACTCTAAATTGGAAAACATGTCTACATAAAAGCTTGTATATAAGTATTCACACGAATATAAGACATAATAGAAAGAGCACAAATGTTCATCAACTTATTAATGGACAAATACAAGTGTTTTGTCCATATAAAAGAATAGTATTCAGCCATAAAAAAGGAATAAAGTACTGATTCATGCTACCATACAGATGAATCTTGCAAACATTGTGCTAAGTAAAAGAAATCAGGCACAAAAGGCCACATAGTCTATTTCTTTTGTATGAAATGTCCAGAATAGTCAAATCCACAGAGATTGAAAGTAGATGACAGTGGGAAGTGACTAATTAATGGATGAAGATTTTCTTTTTAGGGCAATGAAGATGTTTTAATCTTAGATAGTAGTGATGATAGCTCAACCTTGTGAATAAGTTAAAAAAATGGCAGGTAAGCACTAGAAAAATGTTCAGTATCATTTTTCAATCAGAGAAATGCACATTTTGTACATTTTTAAAGTGTAGATTTATGATATGAGAGTTGTATCTTGATTAAAAAAAATAAGACAGATTAATAAATGGATAGAGGGGTGGTTGGTAAACGTATAATAAAACAATCACAGCAAAATGCTCATTATAGAATTGAGGTGGTGGTTACATGAGTGTCTATTGTATAATTCTTTCCATTTTTCCATATGTTTGCAATTTTTATAATAAACTTATGAAAAAATAGCCCATGATACAAATTTTAAGATTATTCTATTAACACATATAAAAGAACTTGCTTTAAAATAAAAAGCAAAAGAAAATAAGTAGACGATAGATAAATGCCACATACCTTTGACTCAGCAAGGGGGCTTCAGTCTCTGGCAGCTGGGTTTCCAGAGGGGCCATCCTGAGGGAAGTACCTGGAGAATCAGGTGGGCTTTTTTTTATGACCTGGCCTCAGAGGTCACATTGTGTCATTCTGTGGTAATGTGTTGATTAATGCAGTATAAGCCTGACTAATATCCAACAGGAAGGGACATAGACACCCCCAACTTTGTTGTTGTTGCTGTTACTGATTGAACCCAGGGGCCCTTTACCACTGATACATCCCCAGCACCTCGACCCCTACTTTATTTTGAGACAGGGTCTTACTAAATTACTAAGGCTGGTCTCAAATTGGTGATCCTCCTGCCTCAGCCTCCCAAGTTGCTAAAATTCCAGGTGTGTACCACCAGGCCTGGCAGGTCCCCACCCTTCTGTGGAAGGACCGAAAATTATAGAACACTTGTTGGTTGAAAACAAATATTATTACATTTAGAAAACAAAGTCTGCCACAGCTATATCAATTACTCAGCCTCAATAATTATCTGCTCATGGTCAATCTTGTTTCATTTATCCCTATCTACCTTCATTCTTCCTCTTAGATTATTTTGAATGAAATTCTAAACATCATATCAGTTTACCTATAAACCCTTCAACAGGTATCTCTAAAAAAAATAAGGATCCTTGAAGAATAGTCATAATGCCAACATCAACCCTTAAAAACATTAACACTAATTTGCTTAATATCATTCAATATCCCATCCATGTTTCCCTGATTGCCTCGTAAATGTTTTTTTTAATAAAGTTTATTTGTTGGTTCTTTAATGTGAGCTTTTCTTCAGAAATAAATGCAGATTTGACTTGCTTAAATCTGAAGAGCATCAGACTGAAGATTTATAATATAATTCCTTGTAAAAGGATAAGTTCAACCTTCTACAGACTTATCTCAGACAGACAAATCTGATCTCAGATAGGCTTACCCTTTTTCGAACTTTACACAATGTATGCATGTACTGAAGTATCACATTCTACCCCACAAACACATAACTGTTTATGAATTGTTATAGTTTAACTATGAAAAGTTCTCCAAAGGCCCATGTGTTCAAGGCTTGATTGCCAGTCCATGCTGTTGAGGTGGTGGAAATTTTAAGAGGTGTGACATTTTAGAAGAAGATTGTGGGAGCTGATCTCTTCCACTTTCTTTTTCACACTAGGCCATGAGGTGAACAGGCCTCTACCCTTATGTGCTCCCACCATGAGGCACTGTGTCACCATAGGCCCAAAGCAACAGAATAAATCAATCATGGACTTAATCCTCCAAAAATGTGAGCCAAAATAAGTCTTTCCTCTTTTTAAGTTGATTTGTCTCAGGTATTTATTAAGCTACTGTCTAATGTATATCAATTTCAGGAAAAAACTTGTCTGTATCCATACACCTAATGATATCCCACCCGGTTGCAAATGAAGTAAGCAAATGATGTTTCCTATCAATAGTATTTTCCATTTTCTATGAATTTTATAAAATAATGACAAAATTTAGTAGAAAACTCAAATAATTGCCCAATCAGACCAATCATAGTCTGTTTTATAATGCTATCAGAGATTAATTGTCAATGGGTAATTTATACTGAAAAGAAATTTATTTCTCACAGTTTTGCAAGCAAGGATCGAGGGGCCAGTATGTGGAGAAGGCCTTGCTATTGTGTCTTCCCATGGTGGGAGGCGGAAGGAGAGGGCAAGAGAGAAAGCAAGAGAAGGTTGAACTTATCCTTTTACAAGGAATCCATTCCCATGATATTGAACACTCCCCCAATAATGATATTAATCACCTAGTTGTACTGTTAACAAAGGCAATTAAATTTCAACATATGCTTTTGGGGGGTATGCATTCAAACCACAGCAATGACTGAAGCAACTATTCAATAAATGTCGTAGAAGCAATTACAAACCCAGCTTGTTGAATGCTCTCACATGCGCTTTGGCAAAAATCTGGGTGTAAACAACAGCTATTACAAGGCCTCAGTCACCAGTACTAAGTCAGTAAGGACTGTTTCCTACACAGGCAATCTCCATTATTAACTCCTTATTTGGAGCCAACAAAGAAGGAAATAATTGTGTCCCACCTTAAGGACACTTTACTTTCTTCCCTTTTCTTTTTTGTAATTCTGGGAATTGAACTCAGGGCCTCACACATGCTAGCATGCATATACCACTCAGTCCCAGCCAAAGCACTTATTTCTTGAAAGAGCCCAAACCTGACTGTATTAGTTAGCTTCCTGATGTTATAACAGCATACCTGTGATAAACAACTTGAAAGGAGGAAAGATTTATTTTGGCCCAAGATTTCAGAGGTTTCAGTCCATGGCCCTTGGTCCTGTTGCTTTGGGCCCATGGCAAGGCAGAATGCCATGGTGGGAAGCAGCAAACTGCTCACCTAATGGTGACCAGGAAGCAAAGAGAGAGACAGGGTGAGAGAAAGGATGGGCCAGGGTCCAAACACACCCTTCAACGTCATGTCCCAGTGGCCCAACTTCCTTCACTTAGACCCCCATCTCCAGAAGTTTCTACCACCTCAATAGCACTGCCACCTCAATAGCACCTGGGGACTCAGCCTTCCACACAGGAGTCCTAGGAGATATTCCAGATCCAAACCATAACACTGACAGTTGGCCACAAATCAAGAACACTCTAGACTGCGTCTAGCCTACATCTAATATTAGGATAGGCTACATGACAAAGTTCCCTGAAGAAGCAACATCTGTATTAAAATCCTACGGGCTGCCCAGCACGGTGGCGGATGCCTGTAATCCCAGCAGCTTTAGAGGCTGAGTGAGGCAGGAGGATGGGGAGTTCAAAGCCAGCCTCAGCAAAAGTGAGGTGCTAAACAACTCAGTGAGACCCTGTCTCTAAATAAAATACAAAATAGGGCTGGGGATGTGGCTCAGTGGTCAAGTGCCCCTGAGTTCAATCCCCAGCATGTCCCTCCCCCGCAAAAAAAAAATTCCTACAGACTACAGACTGCTGGGCCGTGCCTGACTAGAACACTGCAATTGTAGAGAGACAGAATATTACATGTCTAGAGCCAAGTTTATCTTGGCCTATCTTTTTTATCTGACCTAACATTCTTGTAACTAAAAGATAAGTTTCTTAGAAGGTATCACACAGCTTTGCAGACCTCTAGGCTGCATCGACCCTAAAGCTAAGAAAGCTTTAACATCTGAAGCCTTCAAAAGGGATGTACCTGGCTATAGCTGCTCCCACCAATGTCACTGGTAAACGTATTGCTTTATGGCTTTCTCCTCTGCTGCGACTATAAGAGTTCATGTAATTTTTTCAAGGGTAAAACATATTCAGGGTAACTTGAATCCATGTTCCTGGGCAAGGTCACTCATATTGGGCTCATAATAAACTATTTTCTTCTGGTGGTGCTGGGGATTGAACTCAGAGCCTTATGCATTCTAGGCAAGCACTCTACCAACTGAGTTATATCCCCAGCCCAAAACTATTTTCTTGTTTCCTTATTTTACCAGAACATAAACTTTCTCCCATCCCACCACTTCCTTATTTCCAAAGCATTTGCTGGACTTCTTCATTCTCCGTCCCATGTTTGGACTGTTTTAACTGTTTGTGTTTATATAGTTTATACTGTTTACAGTTTACTGTTAATTGCTGAAGGTAACAATAATTAATGTACTACTTTACTTTATTATACTTTTGGAATGAGTATAATTAGTTGGGTCTCCAAGGGCCTTTATCATTTCAGAGACATATGACCAAATTTAGGCAGCCAGCTTTTCTCAGGGGACTTTTGAGTAACCTCCCAAACTCCATAAATTATCTACCTGGTTATCATGTGTGGCCACTGGAGCACATTTTTTCTTATGATTCTAAGAACAATTCCTGCTTTTCCTGACATCTTCTGGTTCACAGTGCCAGTGCCCAGCTGGCTACAGATACAGAAATACATATTTCATACGGCATAGTATGGTATACATATTTATAGTGATACTCATACATTATATATACATATATATACTCATACATATACACATATTACAAACTGGAAATTCTGTCTGTATCTATAGAAAAATGCACATCCATGTACTATAAATAGTCATCAACCCCAAAGAGGAAACATTTACAGTTTATCTTTTTTTTTTTTTTTTTTTTTTTGCTTTTTGCTTTTTTTTTTTTTTTTTTTTTTTGCAGTGCTATAGGTAGAACCCAGGGCTTTACATGTGCTAGGCAAGCACTCAATCACTGTTATACCTCTAGCCCTATAGTTTGCCTTTTAAACATACTAAGCTAATTATATAGCATCCCCTACCCTAGGCTTGAAGCCCTTTCAATGGCTTCCCATTGCACCAGGGCTACTGTAAGTTTCTGCAGTGTTTGTCCCTGTGTCCCCAACCAACCCCTTGCTCTCTCCAATCCAGCTGCCTCAGCCTTCTCTCAGTCATACCCTCTCCTAAGACTTGAAAGAGTTCCCCCATCTTGGACTAGTTGTCTACTCACCTTTCAGGTTTCAACTCAAGTATTACCCCTCAGGAACCCTTTCCCTCACCCAGATGCAAATCCTCCATCACACATATGTAAAGCACCGCCATCTTTGGAGAACCTACTGCACTTGCAATTTTGCTTCTGTGTGATTTTTTAAAAATACTTTCTATTTCCCTAGTAGAAGGGGAAGTCTGAGCCTTCCAGAGCACAGGAACCATTCCTGCTTGTGCTTACTGTTGCTTAGCTCAGTGCTTAGTACATGGTAGTCACTGAATAAATATTTGAATGAATTGATAAAGAAATGAATATGTGAAAACACTTTGAAGAACAGGATGGACTCAATAGATGTTAAATTACTTTCTTTCAGCATCTAGCAAAGATTTTCTTTTAGTTTGTTTTAGAGGATAGTTTGATCAGCAAATAATTAAAACTTAAAGTTAGCTTTAGTAAGTCATAAACCAATAACTTTGAACAACATAGTATGTAACTATTTACAGAGCTTGGAAGTAATCACAAATGCCTAAACAAGTTTTGCCCCTGAAGAGATTTCTACATTAGGAAAATCTTAATTTTCTAGACAAACAATTGAAAAGATTGATATTTTCTAAAAACACTCTGAAATCAATTTATTGTCTTATAAGTGTTTATATTCATACCAGGCAAATCCCCAAATCAAAACCCTAATGAAACTACTGGAAATCAATCCAAAGTCCACATAGAAAGGATAGGTACTAGAGTCCTAGGACAGAGGGAGGCCTGACTCTGGGAATCCAACAAATCAGGTCCAGCTACTTGCCCCAAAAAACAAACAGAGAAGGTAATAAGGAAAAACATGAAAAGAAGTTTCATCCACGTAGCTACATCCAGAAGACAAGGGGACCCCTGCCTTAGAGGGCCCTCAATGACTTTGAGATTTTATAAAAAGGGGAATGAGGGGAAGGGTTGGGGGATTTGCATAACTGGAGGCTTTTCACAGATTCCATAGCAGATGACCTGGACAAAGTGTAGTCTGCTTTATCATTATCTCAGGATTGGTCGGGTGGGCCTTGTCAGCATAAGAAAGTCACTGTCTAGGGGGTAGTTTCTACTTATCAGAAGATGTCAGACCTTGTTCCTGGAATCCAAAGTGAGTCAGAGCAAAGGAGAAAGATGCAAAATTAAAGTTGAGATATTGAGTTTTTAAACCTACTTGTAGCCACCCACCAGACATTTACAGACAATAATGAAGAGGCATTGGCACATACCTGTAATCCCAGCAACTCAGGAGGCTGAGCAGGAGGTTCACAAGTTCAAGGCCAGCCTCAGCAACTTTGTGATCCCCTCATCAACTTAGCAAGACCCTGCCTCAAAATAAAAAGTAAAAAGGGCTGGGGATGTAACTCAATTATAAAATGACCCTGGGTTCAATCCCCAGTACTGAAAAAAAAAATTAAAATAATGTGAAGAGTCTAAGTCTCTGTTACATTACCATATTATAATTATTAAGTGATTCATATACATTGTCCTAGTTTATTTGAAGATTTTTATTTCTAAGTTGTCATCATCACCTAATTTGTAGGTCTCCAAATCTGGGTGCTGCAGAGGAAAAGCTGGACTTAGAATCAGAAAGCTGGGTCTAAATTTAGTTGACAAATTTATTTTGAAGAATAAATTGTGATAATATTTTTTTAAATTCTCTTATCTGCTGAATTTATATTTCATATTGCATCTGAAGCTAGGTGTTTTACATGTACATGTAAGTCAACTAATTCTTTTTAATATTTATTTTTTAGTTATAGGTGGACAAAATACCTTTATTTTATTTTTATGTGGTGCTGAAGAATGAAACCCATATCTCACACATGCTAAGTGAGCGCTCTACCTCTGAGCCAAAACCCCAGCCCCTCAACTAATTATTAATAAAAGATTTTGAGCGCCTGGCTTGGTGGCACATACCCATAATACCAGTGGCTCTGGAGGCTGAGACAGGAGAATCACAAGCTCAAAGCCAGCCTCAGCAATTTAGTAAGGCTTTAAGCAACTTAGACTCTGTCTCAAAGTAAAATTAAAAAGGGCTGGGGATGTTGCTCAGTGGTTAAGCACCCCTGGGTTCAATCCCTGTTTAATAATAATAATAATATAGTAATAATACATATTTCAAAGTCTTCCTTTTTAAATTTTTTTTCTCCATATCAAGGATTGAACCCAGGAGGGCTTAACCACTGAACCACATCCACAGCCCTTTTCATATTTTATTTTGACAGGGTCTCACTTAGTTGCTTAAAGCCTTGCTAAATTGCTGAGGCTGGCTTTGAACTTTCAACCCTCCTGACTCAGCCTCCAGAGCCCCTGGGATTATAGGCATGTGCCACAGTGCCCAGCATGAAATATATATAATTATTTCCACTTTATAGATGAGGAAAGTGAAGCCCTTGGATGTTGAAAATTGTTCCAAGCCCCTACACCTTGCCCAGGATTAAAGTGAATGTCAAGGGCTGGGGTTGTAGCTCAGTGGTAGAGCACTTGCCTACCACATGTGAGGCACTAGGTTTGATCCTCAGCACCACATAATAATACATAAATTAAATAAAGGTATTGTAGCAAGTGTTAAAGGGCTTTAGCTAGACTACATGTAACCTGTAACTTGTCACCAAAATGTAAGGTGTTTGAATCCATCCCATTTATTGAGTCTTGATTTTAATTCTTGCACCAAAGGAGTCTTATTAAGGAAATTGGGGCCTAATCCCACATGATGGAGATTAGGGCCTACTTTTTCTTCTATTAGACACAGGGTGTCTGGTTTTACTCCTAAGTCCTTGATCCATTTTGAGTTTTGTGCATGGTGAGAGATAGGGGTTTAATTTCATTTTTGTTGCATATGGGTTTCCAATTTTCCTAGCACCATTTGATGAAGAGGTTATCTTTTCTCCAATGCATGTTTTCAGTGATTTTGTCTAATATAAGATAATTGTAATTTTGTGGATTAGTCTCTGTGTTCTCTATTCTGTACCATTGGTCTACCAGTCTGTTTTGGTGCCAATACCATGCTGCCTTTGTTACTATTGCTCTGTAGTATAATTTAAGTTATGGTATAGTGATGCTACCTGTTCTACTCTTCCTGCTAAGGATTGCTTTAGCTATTCTGGGTCTCTTATTTTCCAGATGAATTTCATGACTGCTTTTTATATTTCTATGAGGAATGTCATTGGGATTTTGATCAGAATTACATTAAATCTGTATAGTGCTTTTGGTAGTGTGGTCATTTTGATAATATTAATTCTGCCTATCCAAGAGCAAGGTAGATCTTTCCATCTTCTAAGGTCTTTTTTGATTTCTTTCTTTAGGGTTCTGTAATTTTCATTGTAAGATCTTTCACCTTTTTCATTAAGTTGATTCCCAAATATTTTATTGTTTTTGAGGCTATTATAAATGGGGTAGTTTTCCTCGTTTCCCTTTCTGAGGATTTGTCACTGATATACAGAAATGCATTTGATTTATGGGTGTTGGTCTTATATCCTACTAGTTTGCTGAATTCACTTACTAGTTCTAGAAGTTTTCTGGTAGAACTTTTACATCATTCTACAGGGACACAGCCACATCAATTTTTAAAGCAGCACAATCCACAATAGCTGAACTGTGGAACCAACCTGGGTGCCCTTCAATAGCTGAATGGATAAAAAAAAATGTGGCATATATACACAATGGAATATTACTCAGCAATAAAAGAGAATAAAATCATGGCATTTGCAGGTAAATAGATGAAGTTGGAGAAGATAATGCTAAGTGAAGTTAGCCAATCCCCAAAAAACCAAATGCTGAATGTTTTCTCTGATATAAAGAGGCTGATTCATAATGGGGTAGGGAGGGGGAGCATGGGAGGAATAGACAAACTCTAGATAGGGCAGAGTGGTGGGAGGGGAGGGAGTGGGCGTGGGGTTAGAAATGATGGTGGAATATGATGGACATTATTATCCAAAGTACATGTATGAAGAAACAAATTGGTGTGAATATAATTTATATACAATCAGAGATATGAAAAATTGTGTCCTATATGTGTAATAAGAATTGTAATGCATTCCACTGTCATATATAAATAAAAAAATTAAATGTAAGGTGTTGTTTTAGTCAGTTTTCTCGCTGCTGTGACTAAAAGATCTGACCAGAACAATTGTAGAGGAGAAAAAGTTTATTTGAGGGCTCATGGTTTCAGAGTCTTAGTCCATAGAAGGCCAGCTCCATTCCTTGGGGCTTAAGGTGAGGCAGAACATCATGGCAGGAGAGTGCGGCTTAGGGAAGCAGCTCACATGATGGTCAAGAAGCAGAGAGAGACCCTGATAGACCCAGCCTGATTTTCTCTTAAAATTGGGAGCCATCTAGCCCTAAAGCCATGAAAAGATAATTTCGGTTTTACTATAAATTACTGCAAATTCTGAACCTGCTTAGAATGCCTGCCCGTGCCTTGAACTCACCCATGCCTGGCTCTCTGACCAGATAGCAGCCCTCTCTGAAACTTTAGTGACGCCCCACAAATCTTGGTCTTCCCTGACCAGATAACGACCCTCTCTGAGGCTCTAATGACCTTCATAAATTCTGATGTCAGGGCCAGCAAAAATGTAAACTAGCCTTCATGTTATGCTCGTCAGAGTTTTGTTATCTGTAACCTCCCTTTGTGTAACTTTCTGGGCTATAAAGCTGGGCTGCAAGAAAGATGCAGTGCTGTCTTGTTCCTGCGGTTTTTGGTGGGAGAGGCAGCCTGGCCGGTCAAAATAATAAGCTTGCTTTAATTTGATTTTAATTGGAGTCAGTGGTCTTTTCTTTGTGTCCCGGTCTAACAACCCTACTCTCTAGATACAAAATATGTACCCTAAAGCCACACTCTCAATGAACCATTTCCTGGAGCCATATCCCACCTGCTTCTAGTTACCATTCAGTTAATCCCATGAGGGATTAATTCACTGATTAGGTTAAGGCTATAACCCAATTACAACTTCTCCAAATTTTCTTGCATTGTCTCACACATGAGTTTTTAGAGGATACCAAATATCTAAACCATAACAGTTGTCTTATTATAAAATATCTTTGAAATTACAATTCTCTACTAATATTCCCATATATTCTTACCTCCTATCTGCCTATATAAACTTCTTACCCAGTGTAGTGGATCAAACCAACTAACCTAGCAGAGTTAAGAACCAGAAACTTCTGATCTCACCCAATGAATCATCATGTGAGCACGTTACTTCTCTTTGCTTCCTCATTTATGTTTTCTCAGTTACGAAATCAGTAACTTGCATGTGGATTACACTGACCCACATCTCAGAATGTCATGAGTGAATACTGAAAACGTAGAAAATTTGCAATGATCCACTTTTCAAATAACCCAAATATTCCAAAGAAATTGGTAAGATTTGTGCCCCATGACAACAAGAGTCAGGGATGTTGAGTGGAATGTAGGATCAATGTCATGACAAAGGTAGAAAAAAGAGCCTAGTCTGCTTTTCCAGCTCCACATCTGCTGTCATAGAATTGTACCCCCTGAACAGCTTGGTGATTATATATGAATTTTTTCATATGTACACTGTCATTATAGAATATGAACCTGATTCAGATTGCAAAATTAGCTATGCATAACTCTAAAGTTGCTTAAGAAATAGGTTGATGTAAATCTGATATACCCTACAAAACAACCCATTTTTTTTTTTTTTATTGCTAAGGGTTTTCTCAACAGATATTTATTGGATGCTTACAAAGTGCCAAGCAGGGTGCCATGCAGGGGCTGTGGCTAGCACAGTAGACAAGACAAACCTTAACTTTGCCTTCAAGGAGTTTATAACCCAATAGATGAGGTCAATGCTGAGCAAAATCACAGTACTAACAAATTGGCAGGTTCTCAAAAGCTCAGTATGCTATGAGAAAGTATTACGGGGGGACTCCAGTTGCCTGAAGACTCGGGGAGAGCTTCCTTGAGGAAATTACATTTCAGCAGATAGGCTGCTGTCATCCAGGTGTGTAACTACATTCACATCTCAGCTCTGACACTTGGACAAGTTGCTGTCTCAGAGCTTGAGGCCTCATGTGTAAAACGAGAAAAAAAAATGTGCTTTTAGCAAGGTTGTGAGAATGAGAGGTAACACAGGTAAAGCACTTCTCTCACAATCAGGCATATAGTAAGCACTAAGTGCTTGTTGCTTGCTATAATTATATATCAACATAAACATCAAAGGAAAACTAAAGAAAGTTTGGATAAAATCGAAAGATATATGCATAGAGGGGAAATTTGGCAAAGTCTCCAAATCCAAGGGGTAGTCAGTTCATCACAATTATATGGGAGCTTTTTTCCTCCGTTTCAGATCTCTGAGCCAATAATAATAATAAGTAATTATAATTATACTACTAATAATAAATAATCATAATTACTATTATTAGTAATAGTAGTATTTAGTGGATCTGTAAGACTTCACTAAATACTATTTACCTAAGTTGATAAAGAATTGTTGAGAGTTGATCTCTTTCTGGGTACAATTTAGCCAAAGCAAACTTGGTCAGGTTTTTCAAGCAAAAAGTAAGATACCTGAGAAATAGCTTCCTGGCCCGAGAACACAGGGTTAATCCTATTTGGCAAGCTCAAATGACATGCCAGTGTTTAAACCAAATGGGAGGGAAAATGACAAATGCTCAACTGAAGGTTCTTTCAGAAGAAGTAGCGCCATCTGGATGGGACCTGGGAGAGGGAAACGACCCTATTTCCCCCACAGGGCGCAGAATATTGTCCCTAAGGGAGCTCAGCTCCAGATGCTCAGCACTCCTTCCCGGGCGCTCCCTCCTAGCCATCTAGGCGCTTGGATCCTAGCCATCTGCGCACCCTTCAGGACGAGTGTGGGTGATTTCGTAAGTGGACGTGACCGCCACCGAGGGGAGAGCCTGCAAGGAAATGGGAGTGACCGGGGAAGGCAGGGCGGAGAGAAGAGGGAGCAGTGGGAGGGATGCAGGGGAGGAGTGGGAGGGATGTAGGGCGCAGTGGGAGGGGTGAGGGCGTGAGACGGTGGAGAAAAGAAGAAAAGGGTGCGGTGGCCAGGCGGGAGGAAGTGTGCGAGCTGTCGACTCTCGCTGCGCAGCCGCTGGCGGGTGGAGCACCCAGGTGAGCCCGAGATGCTGCTGCGCTCCGAGCAGGGGCTGCTCCTGCTGCTCCTGGGGCCGCTCGGTCCTCTCTCCCAGGGCGCCCTGGCGGGACCCTGGCAGGCCAAGGACATCGTGGAGCTGGACTTCTCCACTGAGCGGCCACTGCACCTGGTGAGTCCCGCGTTCCTGTCCTTCACCATCGACGCCAACCTGGCCACCGACCCGCGGTTCCTCACCTTCCTGGGGTAAGCGCCAGCCTCCTGGTCCTGTCCCCTCTCCGGGCCTCCCGACACACCCGCCAGTCGGGCCAGCCACTCTCCTCTCTTCTGCGGTGAAACAACTTTACATTTGGTCTTGAGAACACCCTCCCCCACCCGCTCCAGCCAGTTGCAGACAGCTTTCGCATTTTTACTTCATTCATTCAGCACGTGTTGGCTGAACGCCAACCAAGCACAAGTATTATGGAAAATTTTGGAAAAGAAACTACCCACCTGCAGCACCCCGCTAGCTGGAGGGGACAGAGACAAGTGCCCCTGGAGGGCTGTTTGAATTTTCTGTGCAGTATACAAAAAATAAATAAATAAATAATAAGCTCGTGGATCAGGTTTTGTGGTCCTTTAAAAACTGTTAGGAAGATTTTGTTTTTAAAAAATAAATTTAAAAAAATCAGACGGAAAAGACCTCAAAGGAGAAGAATATGTGTTACTTATTTCTTTTAAAAATTTAAATGTTAGATAAGTGAGCCCTCGGAGACTACTGCAGCGACCCAGAGCCCTAATAAAAAGATGTCTCTCCAAAATGAAACTGCAAATTGTGGTGCTGCTTTAACAGTTTTAAATGGTTTGTTTGTTTATTTCCTCCTCACCTGTGGAAATGCACCTGTTGCAGGTTTATTGCTTTTGCCTCAGTCTGATCACAAGATGAACAGCTACAAGGACAGTCCTAGGTCATCTAGGCCATAGGAGCTTCCAGAGATGACCACATCTTGACCAGTCCATCATCTCACCATTGTCAAAGGCCTAGACTTGCCCTTGGTGAGCCCACACTGTTAGGCCATTGCTAATTTCACAGGTGGTCTAGTTAGTGGTTAAAAGATTGACAGGCAGAACACCTTGTCTTGACTCCCAACTGTGTAAAACAAGGAAACTCGGTTTTTATGGGCAGCTTGGCCACTCCAAGACTTTGCTTCTTTATCTATAGAATAGATTTTCTAGAGCCTGCCTCATAGAATTATTGTGAAAATTTGATAATATGATAAGTAATTGGCACAATGTTTGACTTGGAGTATTTAAGTTCCTTGTTTCTTCCTGGGAAATAGTGTTTGCTTAGCCATTCAGCAGTTTTCTGTGTCTCTTTTCCCCTTTGTGGGGAGGAGGGGCCTCGCTTTTTGCCCTTCCCCTTAAGGATAGAAAGTTGACACCTGGCTGCAGCTGGATGGAGGATGGGAAGAATACTCTGGAGTAATGCTGAACACAGGCCTCTGGATCTGAGGAGCCCAAGCCTGAGGGGGGGGGGGGGGGATGGGGGAGCTCACTGAAAACATGATGAAGTAGGTGTCCATTTACTTAAATGTGAGGACTGAAGTCCTCTTCTGTCACAGCTAGCAGATACCACGCTCCCTCTCCAGGAATGGGCAGGTGGGGATCCCCTTAGGAGGAACAGGTCCAAAAGAAAAAACTTATGGTATAACTTTTAGGATCCAGGGTCAAACACTCTGCAGTCAAGTTCACCTCAGTGAACTAGCATTTCCACCCCGAACACAGAACTTCCAGGTTACAATTTAGTAAGAGTGATACCTTTACTCTTCTTAACACATCTCTTAGCTTCCCATAACACTCTTTCTTCCCTCTTATCCCAATCCCTTTTTGTTGGAGACTAGAGGATAATGAAAATCCAAGAAACAACCTGGTTTGGTGTTTTCATGTTTTGTTTTACATTTTGATTTTGGGTTGTGTTTGTGCGCATTTATAAAACAATTCCTCTCCATACAAGCTTCTTTCCAGGTTACTCATCTGCGTGCACTGTACTCAGCTGATTAGTAGAAGCAGGAGCGCCTTTTCCTGAGCTCACTCTTCACTGCTAAATCTCCCCAGGGTGGTTAGCATAGGGCCTGGGGTGGCGGACAGTCATCTCAGAAGGTGACACAAAACTTATTGTCTGTTTACAGTTGTAGAGAAGGGTGAGCTGGAAGTTATTTTATCCCAATTCCTTAAAAGTAAAGTTGCATGGGCAAGACTGGCAAGAGTTGAACAGCTGAAAACTCAGTAAGGAAGGAGGACAGTACAGCGCTGGTCAGTTTCCCAGGCTCTGTTCTAGGCCCTTCCTAATCTGAATTCATTTAGTCTTTGCTGCAGCACTATGAGATGAGTACGATTATCATTCCCATTTTAAGAGTGAAGAATTTCTGATTCGGGGAGATTAAATAATTTGGCCATGATCAGCTAGATAGCAAAAGAAATCGGAGTTTGAAAGTAGACTTTGATCACAGAGACAACAGTAAAGAAAGAAAAGTAAAAAGAAAGCAAAGCAATTTTTATTTTTTAAAGGAAATGGGACAGAACATGTTAGAAAAAGATTGTCCAAAAACAAATTGAGAGACGGAAAAGAAGCACTGACACAAAGATGCTGGGGAATCAGGACTGAAAAATCTCTAAGGTCCTGGAAAGCAGAACTAAGTAAATTTCATCAGATGTTGCAGTTCTGGCTTCCCACGATGGCAAACAGGTTCATCTGTGTTCTAATACATAAAACCAAAAATCTAATGATAGAAACAATTTAGAATTGAAAAACAGAAGTTGTAATTTCTCCTCCCAGAGGCAATTAATCAACAAACCAGAATATTTCCTCAGCCTGACTTGGCACAGAACTCCAAAAAGGACCTGGCCCTAGAAATAGTATGTGGAATAGAAATCTAATGTGAGCTTTGTGTTGCAAGGCATTTATGGAATTTTAAATTTTCTAGTAGTCATATTTTAAAAAGTAAGAAGAGGTCTGGGATGTAGCTGCGATGTAAAACACTTGCCTCGCATATGAAATGCCTTGGGTTTGATTCCCCAGTTCCAAAAAAAAAAAAAAAAAAAAAAAGGAAAAGACAAAAATAAATGAAGTAAAAAGAAACAGGTGAAATTAATTTTAATAATTATGTTATTGATTTGATTATTTTTAACATCATAACTGTAATTGATATAAAATCATTAATGAGGTATTTGACATTTCTTTTCTCAAACCACATCTCCAAAATCTACATTTTATATGCTTTCAGCACTTCTCAATTTAGACTGCTAACATATGTAAAGTGGCTACTGTATTAGAGAGTGCTTACATTTGAGACAAGACACATGCAAAAGCATAATTCCCTCATGCAAGATAAAACAATACATAGCTGAGTACTGTGCTTCATAAAAAATCATAAATATTACAAAGCAAAAGTGCTGTTGAATAGGAATAATATTAACATTGCAGGTGTGCTTGCTTGTCATAGTAATCTGTTATTTTTCTTCAGCAAAGTTCATCTTTTTTGTTTTTTGCCAGTTTAATAAATATTCATTAATAATAACTTTCAACAATTAGATTTCTGCCGGGCATGGTTGTCCACACCTGTAATTCCAGTGGCTCCAGAGGCTGAGACAGGAGGATTCTGAGTTCAAAGCCACCCTCAGCACCTTAGCAAGGCACTAAGCAACTCAGTGAGACCCTGTTTCTAAACAAAATATTTTAAAAAAGGGCTGGGGATGTGGCTCAGTGGTTAAGCACTCCCAGATTTAATCGCTGGTATCAAAAAAATGAATCAAAATAAAAACAATTAGATTCCCCCATCATTAACAAAGTTGCTTTTTCATATTTGGAAAAATACTTATCACCGTGAAATGCACGTTTTTATAACTGATGTATAAAGAGCCACAGATCCTCCATGTGCCAATTGCTGGTGGAAATGACTATGGAAAAAGAGACAGAGCTAAGAACAATGACAGTTCTGATCCCTGAGAAGCTCTGTCCCCCTGAGTGAGCTCTTAGTGTTCCCCTCCCTCCTGAACCTTTCCACTGTGTTCCTTTGCACAGTGACCCCTTTCTGTCCTCAGAATATTCCCTCCACCCCCTTGACCAACTAAAAACATGGCACTTCCCTGAAGACATTCTCTTCCCCTGTAACCCTTTAGAATTCAGGTTGCACGTTCTTCCACTCTCCAGTCCTTTTCCTGTTCCCCCACACAGCTTCTAGATAACAGCCCACTCGTTTGAATGCAGACTGCTGTAGTTCAAATTCCTTTTGACTTACTCCCTTGGACAAGTTAACTTCATTTCCTTTTGTTCAGGTTTTATATCTACAAAATAAGGATAATAATGACACCCACCTCATTGGGTTATTTTGAGACTAAGTGAAAAAAAATCTATGCAACATGCTTAAAACACTCAGCTTGGACTAAGCTGACACATATTAGAGATGATTGTCATGACACCAGTGTGAGGTTCTCATGCAATGCTCCTTGTCATAACACTCTGCTCCCCTCTTATTTCTCCTTATTGATTAAAGACTGGCACTGATCTCCCAGCTTCCTCTCTAACATCAAGTCCTGTCATCATCTTGGATGCCTTTAAATCCATCTGAATACACTTCTCCCTCGATTTCTTCACCCTACACGTTATTTGCTACTCTTCATTCAGTGTGGTAAGCAGCTTGCACCAGCTCACAAAATGAGTTCATTTCTTCTCAACTCTGCATTCAGTGACATCATACTGCTGTTTTGAGATGGTGGGGATTTTTACATCACTGTGGTATAAACATCATGGTGGAAATTGCAAACAGTGAAAATCAGGGCACTTTCCTGAGAGCTGGCCTGGCAGCACACACTGCTTCACACCACTTCATCTAGTAAATTCTCAATGCTCTTCATCACTAGTGATCTTCCAACATCCAGAAACTTAAATTCAGATTTCTCAGCTCCATATCCTCTCAGCCCCTTTATTCTATGGTAAAAGTAAATAAGTTCCCATCATAATTTTTTTTCTTTCTTTCTTTTTTTTTTTTTTTAAGTACCTCCACTGAACAATTTACTCCTCTCTCTACTTCTTCCATATTTGATTTGGGCTTCTTTTTTAAATATTTATTTTTTTTTTTTAGTTGTAGTTGGACACAATACCTTTATTTTATTTATTTATTTTTATGTGGTGCTGAAGATCGAACCCAGGGTCTTGCACATGCAAGGCGAGCATTCTACTGCTGAACCACAATCCCGGCCCCTGATTTGGGCTTCTTTTTTACTTTTTTTTTTTTTTTTTTTTTTGTGTGTGTGTGTGTGTGTGTACCAGGGACAGAACCCAGGGCCTTAACCACTGAATCACATCCCCAGCCCTTTTTTTGGTTTGTTTTTTATTTGAGGCAGGTTCTCACTAAGTTGCTTAGGGCCTCACTAAGTAACTGGCTCCTGCTTCAGCCTCCCCAGTCTCTGGAATTACAGGCATGCACCACAGCACCTGGCATAGTCCTTCTTGATTTATCACCCAAACTCCTCTTGTGATAGTAATCTCAAATCCTATGCCATTGTTCTTCCTGATAAAACTCCCAAATCTGACTTGTTCCAACTATATTTTCTCTCTTTGGAATCTACAGTGTGGCCCCTAAATCTGGAAATGGAAAAATATTGCTTAATGTTTGGTGCATATTAATAAACCATCTCTGCTCTTTGTGTCAAAGATATATAACTTATATTTGCACAAAAGCTAAAATAAAAACAACTGCAGACTCTTGGGTTTTCCCCTAACAAACTGCTCTGGAAACGAAATAGCTGCAGCTGCTTTTATATATTCTTTCATTATTTCCATATCATTGTAGTAGTAGCTATTTTTCCCTTTCCTTTTTTCTACATATGATTGAAATACTGTACCTTTGATCAATTTTGTTTTTATGGAAAAGTTCTGCAGCTGTATTACATATGTTTTTTGTCAGAAGGCATCAATATTGTATTCTCAAAACATGGAAATATTCCAGTGCAAAGGAGACTTAATACCAAAACTTTGAAACATGTGATTCCCTTTATGTAGCAACAGCCAAAGCATTGGGTTTTGATTTCATTTTGTTCAGAATATAATCTTTGTTTGGCCTCCTTCCTCTTTCGTCAGACTAGTCTCCCTTGTTCTTTCACTTACCACATATTTATTAAGTAGCAGCTGTGTGCCAGACATTTGTCTAAGTACTGGAGAGAGTCTGATAAACCAGACAAACAAGGTCCCCTGCTGTCAGGGAACTTGCATCAGAAGTGAGGCTGGGCTAGATGGGAAACCAAGGAACTATATGAGGCTGATTTGAGAGAGTGGTGAATGCTGTGAAGGAAATAAGGCAGGGTGATGTAGTGAAGAGCTCCCCAAGGTGTTATAGTTCGAACCTTTGTGCACCAGCTCTGGCATTTAGGTATCTGACCCAGACTATCTTTCAATGCCTGGGCTCCTTTCCCAGATGCTAGTTTTTCCTTCCATTTCCCAAAGAGGACCAATCTCTTGTCAAATCTCAATTGCTTACAGATATTACCTACATGAATCTAAATGAGTTTTTCTATCACCAAATAATCACAATACCAAGAGCTAGAGTCAATGCCTAGCTAAAGGCAGTAATGGTGTCAGTCTTGAGTGACTCTCTCAGAGGAGGTTCCTCACATTGGTTTTAAGGCCATGTCTTGGGACCTGTGCACTAGGGGTTACTAGTCACTGATCTTTATACTCACCAATCTATATCCCTAGCCTAGATGTGTCGCTTGAATTCCAGACACACTTGGTCAAGGGCTAGATGGAAATAAGGTTTTTGGTGTTACTTCATCATCTCAAATTCTACAAAACTAAACCTTCTCTCTGTTTTCTCCTTCATCCTTATCACCAATCTATTACCAATTCTTTATCTCAACAAATGATATTACCATCTTCCAACTCATTTCCCAAGATAAACTCTTGCCTCCTCCTCAACATTGAATTAATAACTAAACTTATAATTTCTATGTATAAATATGTCCTAACTGTATCCACTGCTCTCTATCCCTGAAGCAAGTTACCAAGTTAGAAGTCAGGAAATAAGTCTTTCAAAAGGAAATGAAGTAAAAACATTTGACTAGGTTTTCTTGGAAAAAATAATTATACTTTCTTGCTTGTCTTCATAACAGTTCTCCAAAGCTTCGTACTTTGGCCAGAGGTTTGTCTCCTGCATACTTGAGATTTGGTGGCACCAAGACAGACTTCCTAATTTTTGATCCCAAGAAGGAACCAACCTTTGAAGAAAGAAGTTACTGGCAATCTCAAGTCAACCAGGGTGAAACTTTTTAAAGATTCTATATTTTAATTAACTTGTGTCTGTCACGAGAATACTGGGAGAAAAGTGTTATTGCTCACGTATTATAAATTCACAAGAGATTAAGGACCCCAACTGATCTGTGGAGGTGCCTAAATGACAGGAGCAAGCTATGGACAGGTTTCCTCATCTGATCTTTTCGTGACTGTGGAACCTTACAGACAAGGTGTGCTGAGCATAACTGAGAGGGAGTTGTGCTATTAATAGGACAGTGGTTGTAGCCAAAGGACAGGGCTGCTTGGAGGGAGCACATGGGCAAAAAGGTGACAAACTGAAAAGGATATTTCCAGCTGAATATATCCACACAGCAATAGATTTTTTTAAATTTGGCACATTTATTCTGGAAATAGAATGTGGAAGGAAGATCTAACAAGGGACATAGAGATACACTCTGCTTCTACAAATGGGTTTCAAAAAACTTGATTTCCTGGGCAATGGTTCTCAACCATTATTGGCTGTTCATATCACTTGCTATGAATCTGAATATTTGGATCTCTGGGCTCTAGCCTTAGAGTCTGAGTTTAGCGAACTAGTTAAGTGATTCTGATATTAGAAGTGTGTGGTTACTGTACATACGGTGCAATGCTACATCATTTACAACCATAGAAATGTAAAGTTGTACTGCAATTGTGTACAATGAATCAAAATGCATTCTGCTGTCATATATACCTGATTAAAATAAATAAATAAGTTAAAAAAAAGAAGTGTGTGGCTTCACCTGAGAAACCTGCCCAATGGAGTGTTGAGGATTGCCCTGGGTCTTTCAGAAGTGCCACTAGATGTCAAATGGAAGTTAAATCACTATCTGAGCAATTGATAAATATATCATATACATCAACAAATTATGATAATGTATATTTATTACCGATATTAGTGAGTAATATTTAATTATTTTATGTAATACATATTTTCTTTTTGTTTATTTTCTTCAGCTAGGAAGTAGTTAGAACTTTTAATCGAACATTGAACCAAAATTAAGTGAGTGGTAATTAGAAAAAATAGAAGAAAGGCAGGGGGTTCTCTTTGAATAATGTGTTTTGGAATCGTTTGGATTTGGCCCTTTCCAGCAGTCACATGCCTTCAAAAGCTCTAAACCTTTTTAGGCAGGAAAATGTCCTTTTGTCACCAGTTTTTTTGTTTGTTTGTTTGTTTTTTTTATCTTGGGGGGAGGATTGTCACTGGGATTATCCCAGTTCCTCTGAAACATCCTTTATGAGTGCAGGGATAGAGGAGGCCCAGTTGCCAGCAAGTCACAATGTGCAGGTTCCCAGAAAGGAAGTGGTTGGCCAGTCAAACACCCTGGCAGCAAGCACCCAGAGGCCCTGCTGCCTTGTGATAAAGAAACACAGGGTCCCCCGCCTAGTAGCAAGGTTTTCCAAGTACGTGGGTTGTGGTCCCAGAAGCTTGGATGGTATCAAATGTAGAGGGGGGAAAAGTCAATAATCTCTATCTTCATTTTTTGGTGGGGGGCTGGGTGGGTACCAGAGATTGGATTCAGGGGCACTCAACCACTGAGCCACATCTCCAGCTGTATTTTGTATTTTATTTAGAGACAGGATTTACTGAGTTGCCTAGCATGTCGATTTTTCTGAGGCTGGCTTTGAACTCCTGATCCTCCTGCCTCAGCCTCCTGAGCTGCTGGGATTACAGGCATGAGCCACTGCACCTGGCCAGGCCTGTCTTCATTATAGCAAGAAGAAATCACTATGAAGTAGACAGAGGCCGTATATAATAAATGTCTACTATATATTTTAAAGTGAACCTTAACAGAACTGAACTAGGTTTTCTGTTAGGGTCCCCTGGTAATCTCACACTTCTGAGCTACCTTTTGAATTATTTAAATAACTTGAAGCCATATCCAGTGTTCTATAATCAGTGTATGTCCAGTATGTCCAGTGTTTCTTAGGAACATTCTTCTTAGAGTTGTTTTTTTTTTTTTTTTTTTTTTTTTTGTGGTGGGTGGTAAGCTGGCAAATTTGGCACATATTGTTCTCTGATCTCTTACCCAATAACCTGAAACTTAATTATGCTGCTCTAGTCATGTAATAGCTAACTAAACGTGTGTAGGATTTCAACCTTATTACAACAAACACACATTCTCTAATTCTCTTTTCCACCCACAGATATTTGCAAATCTGGATTGCTCCTTTCTGATGTGGAGAAAAGGTTACAGTTGGAATGGCCCTTCCAGGAGCAGCTGCTACTCAGAGAACAATATCAGAAAAAGTTCAAGAGCAGCACCTACTCAAGTAAGGAACAAAAGTCTCCCGGCAGGTGTACTGGCCACAAAAGTATTTGGTTAGGTTAAATTTGGGTTTGAGTCTAGTAAGCCCCACAACAGTTGTGAAAGCTATACAATATTTAAATGCTATCAAGAGTTCATGGGAGGGGCTGGGGCTGGGAGTGTAGTTCAGTGGTAAAGCACACACTTAACGTGTATAAGGCCCCAGTTTCAATAACCAGCACCAAAAAGAAAAAGGAAGAGTTAATGGGAAATCTTGAACCCAAAACTTTATTTCTGGCTTTTTCTTTTTTATCTGACTTTGCCTACTAGCCAAAGATTCATGAACTAATAATGAATGACTTTTACTGCTCTCAAGAACTAGGGAGACAGGCACAGTGCACACTCATGTAATCCCAGTGGCTTGGGAGTCTGAGGCAGGAGGATCACAAGTTCAAAGCCAGTCTCAGTCCCCTTACCCCCACCCCCCAAAAAAAGAACTAAGGAGACAGGATGACATGGATATATTCCTCATGTAAAATGTGAAAATCATTCACAACTTGTTCATCTGTTTCCCTTGCCAGAAGTAACTCCTATAGGTTGATAATCTCTAATCAGACTTCAAACTTCTCCAAAATCCAAAATTTTTTGAGTATCAATAAGATTAAGCATTCTCAACTGGTAAAGCCTATGTGAATATTCCAAAATCCAGAAAACTTTAAAATTTGAAACACTTGGTCCCAGGCATTTCAGATAAGGGAGATTCAGTCCATGGGAAGAGATGATATACATCATTAGGCAGGCAATCCTGGCTTGTACCGGTGTTAGCCACTAAGCTACTTTCTCATCTAAGCAGGAATTTATTTCCATTCATTGAAATACTTTTTTTAGTCTTCAAAAGAGGACATCATTACCACACAGGACTTTAAAGCAAATGAAACAAGCTATCTTTAACTATGCAATGTATTTTTATCTGAAATTGATGTTTTCTGATGTCACTCTAAATCTCAATTAAGATAATCATGTGCTCAGATACTCTAAAACTGTCTTCTTTTGGCTTTTAAAAATATATAACTTTATTTGGTTAGTTAACGTTTCTTAAAGTCGTATCATATTTTATTGCCCTCCACAAATGTCAACTTTAAAAAAAAAAAAGTGAAGGTTTGTGACAATCCTGCATCAAGCAAGTCTATTGGCATCATTTTTTCAATAGCACATGCTGATTTAATATCTCTGTGTCACATTTTGGTAAACTTGAAATATTTTAAAGTTTTATTATTCTTGCTATGGTCATCTGTGATCAGTGATGTTAGTATTTTAATTGTTTTAGAGTGCCATAAACCATACCCATTTAAGATAGCAAAGTTAATTGATAAGTGTTGTGTATGTTTTGACTGCTCTGCTGACTTGCTGTTCCCCCATCTCTCTCCCTCAGCTCAGGCCTCCCTATTCCCTGAAACACAACTATGTTTAAATTAGGCCAATTAATAACTTTACAGAATCCTCTAAATGTTCAAGTGAAAATAAAGCCAGGCATCTCCTACTTTAAACCAAAAACTAGAAATGATCAAGCTTAGTGAGAAAGGTCAAAGCTGAGCTAGGCTGAAAGCAGCCAAATTCTGAATGCAATGGAAAACTTACTGTTGGAAATTGAAAGTTCTATTCCAGTGCACACACAAATGATAAGAAAGCAAAACACCTTTATTGCTGATATGAAGAAACGGATAGTTTAGCAGGGTGGGTAGATCAAACCAGCCATAACAGTCCCTTGTGCCAAAGCCTAATCCAGCCTGAACTCTCTTCAGTTTTGTGAAGGCTGAGAGGACTGAGGGAGCTGCAGACAAAAAAAATTTTGAATCTAGCAGAAATTAATTCATGAGGTTCAAGGAAAGAAGCATCTCCATAGCATTAAAGTGCACAATGATCAGTAAATGCTGATAGAAGCTGCAGCAAGTTATCCAGAATATCTGCCTAAGGTCATTGATGAAGGTGGCTTTGCTAAACCTCAGGTTTTCATTGTAGACAAAAGAGCCCCCTATACTTAAAGAAAATACTCATCTAGGACTTTCATAGCTAGAAAGGAAAAGTCAATGCTTGGCTTCAAAACTTCAAAGAAGCGTGGCTCTCTTGAAAGAGGGTGATACAAAAAGTGACTTTAAGGTGAAGCCAAGGCTCATTCACTATTTCACAAAATCCTAGGCCCCTGAAGAATTATACTAAATCTATCTTGCTTATGCTCTATAAGTGAAATAGCTCAACATAAGCGCTATTGCTTGACCTATTGCTCAAGAAAAAAAGATTTGTCTTACTGAGTGTGATAGTGCACACTTGTAATCCCAGCTATTTGGGGGGCTTAGGCAGGAGAATCACATGTTCAAGGCAAGCCTAGGCAACTTTGCAAGACTCTGTCTTAAAATAAAACATAAAGAAGGGCTGGGGATGTATCTCAGTAGTATAGCACCTATGGGTTCAATCCCCAGAGCCAAAAAAAAAAAAAAGAAGAAGAAGAGATTTCTCCTAAAATATTATGGCTCATTGACAATGCACCTGGTCACTCATAGTGCTATCAAACAACATTGTGTGTCTCAAATAAATTTTTCATGCAAGAAAGAATCAATTGATGTGACAGACTTCACCTGGTCAAGAGCTGTGATGTGGATGTATACATAATGAGATTAATGTTTTCATCCCTGCTAATATAACATCCATTCAAGATACCATTAAGAATATTCATGATTCATGGAAGGAAGTCAAAATAGCAACATAATAGGAGTTTGAAAGAAGCTATTTCAAACTTCATGGATGACTTTGAGGGGTTCAAGATTTCAGTGGAGGAAGTAACTGCCAATGTGGTGAAAAGAATTAGAAGTAGAGTCAGGAAATGTGATGTGATTTCTGTGATCTCATAATAAAACTTCAACAAATAAAGAATTATTTCTTATGAGCAAAAGAAAGTGATTTCTTAAGATGGAATCTTAATCTTACTAAAGATGATGTTGTTAACATTGTGTTGAACAAAGGATTTAGAATATTACATTAACTTGATTTAAAAGGCAGCAGGAGCCAGGTAGGGTCGCTGGTGGCACATACTGGTAACTCCAGCAATTTGGGAGGCTGAGGCAGGAGGATCATAAGTTCAAGAACAGCCTCAGCAATTAATTGAGAACCTTTCTCAAAAATAAAAATATAAAAAGGTACAGGAATGTAGCTCTGTGGTTGAGAGCTCCTGGGTTTAACTTCTAGTAAAACACACATGAAAACAGCAGGGTGAGAGAGGATTGACTTCAGTCCTGAAAGAGGGTCCTCCCTAGGTAAAATGCTATCAAACAACATTGTGTGTCTCAGATAAATTTTTTATGTAAAGAAGAGTTAATCGATGTGGTAGCCTTCATTTTTGTTTTAGTTTAAGGAATTGTCACAACCACCCCAGCTTTCAGCAACCACCGCCCTGACCATTTAGCAGCCATCAACATCAATGTAAATCCTCCACCTGCAAAAAGGACTTGCTGTCGGCTCAGATGGTCATTAGCATTTTTAACAATAAAGTATTTTTTAGAATATTTTTAGTTGTAGATGAACATCATACCTCTATTTTATGCTTTTTTTTTTAATGTGGTGCTGAGGATGGAACCCAGTGCCTCACATGTGCTAGGTAAGCGCTCTACTACTGAGCTACAACTCCAGCCCCAAAATAAAGCATTTTTAATTAAAGTATGCACATTTTAATGCTATTGCACACTTAATAGACTACAGCATAGCATACACATAACTTCTATATGTACTGGGAGACACCAAAAATGTGTGTGACTCACATTATTGTGATATTTGTTTTATTGCAATAATCCAGAACCAAATGCTCAATATCTTCAAGGTATGCCTGTACCTTACTTAAAATAGATTATTTATGTTTGTCAGATTTACTGTGTACTACATTTAAATACACACATCACACACACACACACACACACACACACACATCTCAGAAAATAGCTTATGTGCTAATAGCTAGTGTTCTCTAAACATTTTTGTGTGTTCTTAAGAGGAGAGGAAACTACTCTGAAATTTTAATAAGCATGATTTGTTGTTGAATTCAACACAATGCAGAGCTATCTCAGGTACTATTAAAGGAATAATAAACTACCAGAAATCTACAGTAGTAAGTTCTCTTTTTTTGTTGTTGTTTGTTTGTTTAGGGGGGATACTGAGGATTGAACCCAGAGGCACTTGACTATTGAGATTCATTCCCAGCCCTTTTTATTTTTTACTTTAAGTCAGGGTCTCACTAAGGCTGGTCTTGAACTTGCAATCCTCCTGGTAAGGTATCATTTGTAATAAATCATGATATAGGCCTGCTAGGAGAAGATCCCATGGTATTAGGTAATTTGGATTCCCAATTGCAGGGGAGTCATATTAAACATTTTACTAAAAAAGCTTCCTTCATTCCCATGATCTTGTTCTTATCAAGGTGTTAGGTATCTAACATCTTTACCTGCCTTGGTACTTGGACCTTTATAGTTCCTACAGCAACTGAATATACTTCCTTTGCTAACCATGCAACTGGGTTAGCATAACTCCAGCCATCATGCTGGCAATACTAAAATGTATAACCAATACAGATATTCCATTTGCATTGAGAAATATTTGACCTCTTTTTGAAATTTTCAATTTTAGTCTTCATGTCATGGAAACATAGATAGAAACCTACCATGTTTAATCTGGGCAGCTACTCATTATAATGACAAATATCTTAGAAGCCAATAAGTGTTTCCAAACATTGTTCTGGACCCATGGCTTGGATTGGGAATAGTTAGTGGTTTGAGGGACATCATGCAATGGAAGGGATAGTGCCAGTCTGTTGTGGCAAGGGTGTGTTAATTGTTTGGTTAGTGGCCTGCATCCTAAGATAGATGCCCTAGAAGATACAGGTAAGTTTTCTAACACAGGTGGTCTCAGATTGTGTGTTCTATTTAAGTAGAAGATGTTGAAAACATTATGATATAATATAGACTCATACTGTAAACCTGTTTGGGCAGGAAAAAGCAGCAGCATTACAGATGTAATTCTAGGTGTGACTACAGAAAAAATTATTACACTCATCATACTTATGATCTCATGCATTGCTTTCCTTTTTCTCCACCTCTCTTCCTCATCACTCCACTCCTCCACCCCAATGCCCCCTCCCATGCTGGATGTTAGACACCTTCCTGTGAATTTACATGGTACACTGCAAGGGAAAGAGTCAGTTATATTTTTTTTAAAGTGTCTTTTAGGTTATCTTCATCCCAGGGATTTTTCCACTCTCCCATAGAGTAAGAGATAAGAGTTTAGAAAATAATTGATAATAGGATAATTAGTTGTGAGTTTTCTTACTGTATTTTCTATTTGGGGGAGAAAGTGAGCTGGGTGTTTTTTCTTTTTCCTTTTTATTTGAAGAATGAATTTGAACCCAGCAATATAGACTTTGTTTTAGAATATGTAACTGTTCATTATGTTATAGGGAGATGTATAATAGAATTTCACACCACGTAAATTCCAAGTTCATTTAGAAGAATGAAGAAATGTGAGAGGATAGAGTAGGAGTTGGATAAATTATCTAAAATGCAAGAAGTTCAGGCTTTTTGAAATGCCATAATCTTTGGAGGCTAGGCAATAGTGTACTTCATACCTGTAAGGATATTTTATGATTTAAGAACAATTTTCACATGTATTTCTTCAAACTTGGTTTTATCTGGCAGGCATGAGATGATGCTTGTTCCAGGACTGTCAATCCACAGCAAGAGGTTCTGTAGGATAAAGATATTGCCCCAATCATGCTGTAGTCGATAGGTGGGAGAGCTGGACCTGGGTCTTAGGTCTTGCAATTCCTGTAAAAAATACCTGAGAAAACTAACTTATAAAGAGGAAAGCTTTATTTTGACTCAGGGTTCCAGTCCCTGATTAGGTGGACACATTGCTTTCAGGTTTCTGGTGGGGGTGCCTATGGCAATGGCAAGGAATTTGTGGTAGAGCAAAATTGTTTACCTCATGGCCAGGAAATAAGAAAGAGAAAGAGGAAGAGACTGGGGTCTCACAGCTCCCTTCAAGGTGTAATGTTAAAGTGTTATGTGTGTTTGCAGCTCTCGAATTTGGCAGGTCAGATCTGATAATTAATAAAGACACTCTCTTTATGCAAGATAAAGCATTTATTTTAGCAATAACATGAAAGGTAAGAGAGAAAGAGAAGAAAATATATCATCATATTGGGGAAACACCAACACTTGAAGTCATGTAGCTGGAGAACCCCAGAGCATAGCCCCAACTATAGTAATAGTTGGCCTAAAGTCTTATTCCAAGTGGGGCTTTTTAAATACAAGTTAGAATGAAGAAATCTCCTTTATAACAGCCTGCATGATCTAGTGATCCCCTCAAGGACACTTCATCCCCCCAAGGGCTGGCCAGATCCCAGAAGGGAAGGAGTGTTTGCCTTGAGATAAGTGAATGTCTCTGAGTTCCTCTGAGTGAGTCAAACTCATCAAGAAGTCTGCATTCTTTAGATTTGCAAGGTAGGTACAAGAACCAGGAAGATCTCTTAATACTTTCCTTAGCCCTTCATAAAGAGAATGCACCCAGTGACCTAAAGACCTTCTACTTGGTCCCAACTCCTAATAGCACCACCCTGGAGAGCAAGTCTTTAACAGAGGAGCCTTTGAGATACATTTAAGATTCAAATGATAGCACGGATCCAGGGTACTTTCTACAACATGATTTTATTTATTTATTTATTTATTTATTTATTTGCTGTGGTGCTGAGTTTGAACCCAGAGCCTTGTTCATGCGAAGCAAGCACTCTACCAACTGAGCTATATCCCCAGCCCCACACAATATAAGTGTAAGTAAGACATCTGAGTCACCCTTCTATAATAAATAGTCTGTTTGACATTGGGCAAAGAATTTACCTTGTTTGAATCTTGGTTTCCTCCTAGAAAAATGAGAATGAAGGTTTGTAGTAGGTTCAGTAATTCCAAGTTTCATGTTGTCTTAAACTATGACCCTAAGGTCTAGTAAAGCATTGTGCTACAGGACACGAGAGCGTCTCAAACCCTAATGTCTGGCACCACAGTTCTGTGGAAGTGGGCAACACAGCAAATATCACAACACCTATTATAACTGTGATCTGGAATACCTCCCAGAGTCTCATGTGCTGAAGGCTTGGCCCCAGCTGTTGGGGCTGAGAGGTGGTGTAAGCTTTAGAAGGTAGGGCCTCATTGAACTTGGGGTCACTAAGGTGGACCTTTGAAGAGTGCATCTTGCCCTTGGTGTCTTCCTCTCCTCCCTCCGCTGCCTCTCACTCTCTCTCTCTCTCTCTCTCTCTCTCTGTCCTCTCTTCCTTTGTCCTCTCTCCCTCCCTTCTGGCACCTTTGCTCTGCCACACCTACCACAATGTTCTGCTTCACTATAGATTGAAACCCCTGAATCTGAGCCAAAATAAGCATTTCCTTCTTTAGGGTGTTTTTCTCAAGTGTTTTCCACAGTGATAGAAAGGTGACACAGCTTGCAGAGTTGTTCCTGCTCAGCAGCCTTTATCAGCAGTATTTTAAATCTAGGATTTCACTGTTGTGGTTATCCAAGTGATTCAGGCCAAAGACAGAAACAAAACAAACACAGTGCCCATTTTAAAGAGAAAGGGTATAAATTTGCCAAATAGATAAGAGATTTTTTAACTAGGGGGTTCAAAAGTGAATTGCTGTATAACAAATGACTCTGAAGTATACATGAAAATCCTAAGGACTTATGCATATCATAATTGTTGCCACTCTCAAAAGGTGATTTATAAACTAGCTAATGGGTTAAAAAAAAAAAAAGCAGAGTACAGAAAATCACAAACTTATGGCGTTTATGACTCTAATTTTTTAATAGCATACCTAAGCCACAGAGAATACCCTTGCACATGTCAGGCAAATGTTCTACCATTGAACTATATCCTCAATCCCCTTTTTTTTGTTCTTGAGACAGAATCTAAGTTGCCCAGGCTGGTTTCGAACTTGTTAACCTCTTGCCTCAATCTCCTGAGAAGTTAGAATTTTGTGCATGCATTACTGTGCCCAGCAATATACCTAAGCTTTGATTATTCAATTGCTAGTTCAAAACAACCTAATAGTAATAACTTTTATTATGTTTTGTTATGTTGATGTTTTCCCCTTGTAAGCTTAGAGATTCTGCAGTTCCCCTGTGAATAGAATAGCCTGGTTAGATTTGAATTTTGAAAAAATAACAATAATTCTTTTTCTTTTTTAGCATGAATTATTTTTATCTATTACATGGGACATGTAATGAAAACTGTTCATTACTCATCAAAGTTCAAAACTAAACTAGGTGTCCTGTAATTTTATTTGCTACATCTTAGAAGCATACCCATGGATTTGCTATGACTCCTTAGGGCATCTTGACACATAATTTGGAAACCATAGCCATAAAGCCCTAGGTCATTTTTAAAATGTTTTAAATATAATTAAAGTACCCAAATATTTTGTATTCAGTTTGAGTAGAGATGTTCAGATTATGAAAATGGGGTTTATACTAACTGATGATGGTCCAGCCTGTGTACACTGAGCATTGAGCACTGAGCCATAAATTGTGGTGTCCCCAATTCACCTGCTGTCACTTGAGCAAAACCTTACTGCCAGAGCAGAACTTCTTGTATCTTCCAAGGACTTCCAACAGCTGAAGCAAATGAAGTAAGATTTTTTTTTTAATTTTCCTGTCCAATTTTGTTGTAACATAGACAAAATTATAGTCATTTATTGGTAATGGAATTCCTTTGATTTGATAACAAATAATACTCATTATGAAGATCAGATCTGGAGGTATTCTTCATTATGTTGCTGATCTAACCATTAACCCGTAATATTTTTCTTTTAGGAAGCTCAGTGGATATGCTGTATAGTTTTGCAAATTGCTCAGGACTAAACTTGATCTTTGGTCTAAATGCATTACTAAGAACAGCAGATTTGCAGTGGAATAGTTCTAATGCTCAGTTGCTCCTGGACTACTGCTCTTCCAAGAATTACAACATTTCTTGGGAACTAGGCAATGGTGAGTACCCTGGAAACTTTTAATAAGGAGATTCCCCTTTGGCATTATTTGTTCCTATTTATGACATTCTTTTGAATATTAGCACATTCTTGCAGGTTTTCAACAATGCAACTTTTGGGAGCTGGGCACAATGATGCGTGTCTATAATTCCAGCTATTTGAGAGGCTGAGGCAGGAGGATTGCAAGTTTGAGGCCAGCCTGGGCAACTTAGTGAGACCCTGTCTCAAAATAAAAAATAAAAAGTTCAAGAGATGTAGCTCAGTAGCTCAGTGTTAGTACACCACTGTGGTCAATTCCCAGTATGGGGGATGGGGGTGGGCACTGCAACTTGTGAAACTATATATATTCCAGAATACATTACTAGTCCCAGTTTATGCTATATTTGAGGTGAGGCAAACTATTAAAGCCAGCAACCTTCCCAGCTCCAGGTTCCCTTGAGATTTTCAGAGTCTATTAGACCTATTATGCTTGGCAGGCTGGACTCAGCAAAACTGTGAAGTAGGCCATTTGTTTTCACTCGCCCCGCCCCTCCTTTCTCTGTTTTTCCATTTGTCAGTTAATCTCAGCAACCCTGTCCCAATTTTCATTACTTGCTCAAGATGACTAAAATTTGCCAGCATAAAATATTACCCATATCAAGCTCCTAAATGTCTCCTTCTTCACTCTTTTGCAAGGAACTTATAAATTCCAACTAAAGTGTTAATGATTAGTTCTATTTTTTTTCAAAATATAGTACTTTTCTATGCATTACCCAATGAAACTGATTATAAAATGGAAAATGAAATGTAACATAGTGAGCACATGCTCTGTGGTAGGCATTGTGCTAAGCATTTGATCTCTTCTCTCTGCCTCAAATTTTCCTCCTCCTCCTCTTCCTCTTCCTTCTTATTTAATACTGGATACAGACTATTTTCCAAATGGTTTAATATTATTAACTTCAAGTTGTTCAATACCCTCCTCATACTTCATTTATGCAATTAACATTTTATTTTTATAGAAAAAAAATCTTTTTTTATAACTGTGATTTTTCTTTTCTTCACTTTGAATTGTAAGTTTTTGCAATTTGGAAAATGTTTGTTGCATTTATATGCTGCTGTGTTTTTGCTTTTAAAGCAAATTCTAGCTTTTAAAGCTAGGAAAAATGTCTAGATAGGTGATTAGTTTGACTATTGCTGTCTTTCAGAACCTAACAGTTTCTGGAAGAAGTCTGGGATTTACGTTGATGGATTACAGTTAGGAGAAGATTTTATTGAGCTGCACAAACTTCTTAGAAATTCCACTTTCAAATATGCAAAACTCTATGGTCCTGATGTGGGTCAGCCTCGAGGAAACACAGTTAAAATGCTAAGGAGGTAAGACCCAGAGAATACAGAACCACTTTTCTTAACAATAGCCAGGTGTAGTGGCACATGCCTGTAATCCCCACAGCTCAGGAGGCTGAGGCAGGAGGATCACAAGTTCAAAGCCAGCCTCAGCAACTTAGTAAGGCCCTAAGCAACGTAGAGAGATCCTGTCTCAAAATAAAACATAAAAAAGGTTGGGGATGTGGCTCAGTTTTTAAGGGCCCCTGGGTTCAATCCCTGATATCTCTCACTTCCCCACACAAAAAATCTGGGGATAATCCCCAACAGACCACCTGTTATTACACAATTTGCTGCCTGCCTACATGGTTTATTAAAAGAGGAAATATTGGCTTAGAATACCAAGAATTCTGGCACCTAGTTGGCACCTATGAAAAAATTTGTTGTCAGAATTAGGTAGTTTTTGTGTTTGTCTGAATCTAACATCATAACAAGCCATTTCTAGGGAATAAAACCCCTATGTAAACACTGTACATCTATATGAGGAAGTGAGAGCATAATAGAATTTTTGTTCTAGTTTCCTGAAGGTTGGTGGAGAAGTGATTGATTCGGTTACGTGGCATCAGTAAGTATATCTTCTATTCTTAATAGTAGAAAAATAATGCTACTTTTACTTACTGCCAGTTTTAAAAAAAATTATCTCCACTTAATTGCTAACTAGCTTTATAGTTCAGATAAGAAACAAATAGTATCTCAAGCAGTGTACTAGAATTTTAAGATGAATAAAACAAAAATGTAATGTTATTTTAAATAATGTGGTATCTTTAAAGATCAAGGTATACTGTCAACTAACACATACAATATAAAAGTAGCTAAAACCAATTGCTTGCCAAAAACCAGGAAACCCAGAAGTACCTGTACTTGTGACTGTATCCTTTTAAGACAAAGGAACTGATTTCTAGTTTTTTGATAGACTGGTCTCTTCCTCTTGTTCCCTTTTCATCTTGGTCCTTCCTTTATAGCATCTCTGCCTTTTAAAAAAATTTTTTTAACAATGGGGATGAGCAACTTAGGAAGGAGAACAAGGTTGGCAATTGACTTAGAGCAGAAGGTAAAGTTTGTTATTTTTCTTTGAATATTTTCTGAATAATTTAGCTACTATTTGAATGGACGCATTGCTACCGAAGAAGATTTTCTAAACCCTGATGTGCTGGACACTTTTATTTTATCCGTGCAAAAAATTTTCCAGGTAATAGTCTTTTTAAGTTTTTTATATAAAACCAGAGTTCTTCTTTTGTAGTCTAGTTAGTTCTAAATTTCATAGGTATATATATTCACATGTTTTCTTTTCTCATTTTGGAGAATAAGCACTGTTTTATTCAGCCTTTGGTTTCTTCCCCAGCATTGGATCTTACTCATTTATATTTATTACAAATGAAAAATACTATAACTAAAAAGAACAAATTTAAAAAACACTTCCAATAGTCTTAAGTATAATTAACTACCATAGACTATAATACTGAATATTTATATCCTTCCATACCCTAGTATTCCAATAAAAGAAAATTGTTTAAGACCTAAATGACCGTGAACTATTTTGTAACTGTGTAGGACAGATGGGTCTGGAAATACAAGGTTTTGGATGCTGTTAATCTTCAACACCACAGTTGGTCAGCTTGTCTGCAATTACCATGGAGACTCTCCTGTTCCCATAGGTGGTTAAGGAGACCAGGCCTAGCAAGAAGGTCTGGTTAGGAGAAACGAGCTCTGCGTATGGGGGAGGCGCACCCTTGCTGTCCAACACCTTTGCAGCTGGCTTTATGTGAGTGAAACTGCACTGACCTCAGAGATCAGATTGTGGCCATTCTCCATCCTGTTAGTGTCAGCCAAAACCAGAACAAAGACAGTTTTTGTGGCTGAAGCACCAAAATTTGTGCCAGATGGTGCAAGAAAATCACTTGTTAAAGTTTGTTGGACCTCTTTAACAAATGTCCCAAATTAATCATTAAAAGGATGAATGGTTTTAGACATTATATTCCTTAATTGTGGCCTAGAAATATATCACAGGAGTCCTTCATGTAAAAACGCTCCCTGTAAAACAATGCATCGGGAGTGCTGGCTCTGAGAAGCATGCTTAGAGTATCTAGCTGTATAATAGATTCCCAAGAAGTATAGAGTCTAAAATATAAGGTCACAGCGCAGGGCTGCCAGTGAAGTTAAACATTTACTGAATCACCTCATTAGCCAATACCAGAAACTTGATTTCTTTAAACCATGGTGTATTTACATTCAGTATATAACTTCCTGAGTATGCTTATATAGTTCTGTGTCCTCATAGAGATTTTTTCTCTTTCCTCTCCTGTCCTACCTCTCCCCACCCACTTCTTTCTTCATGGTTATAATCTTATGATATGATATAAGAATAGAGAGAAGAACGGAGGCATTGGTTTTACCATTAATGAAAGACTTGGGGTGTAGATGGTGGGGGTACAGACAGGGTATGATAGGAGATGTCCTAAGAGTTTAATTGTGATTCTACTTATTCTCCATCTTTATCTCTGCTGGCTACAGCCTTTTCTTCAGCCCTCTCACAGTGTGTATATAGGGGTCAGGCACAGGATGAGGAATTGTCTCTTGGGGTGGGAATTTGTCTACTCTGCTTTGTAGAAGTTGCCTTGCCCTGAAAGGGACTCCTGGCAAGTTAGTGGAATTCAAGGATGTGTCATCTTGCTGGTGTGGGGAGACGTGAGGGAGGATGTGCTGCTGCACACAGTGCATTTCATTGGAATGGCTTCTGTATAATTAATGCCACTCATCTAAGTTTCCATTAATTCCTCCCAAATAGACAAATAGTAAATCAGGATTGTGTGTAGTTAGAATTGAGGGATTTTGTTTTCAAACCTAAACAAAGCTGAATGTTTCTCTGCCCCAGGTGGCTGGATAAACTGGGCCTGTCAGCCCAGATGGGCATAGAAGTGGTGATGAGGCAGGTTCTCTTTGGAGCTGGAAACTACCACCTAGTAGATGAAAACTTTGAACCTTTGCCTGTAAGTGACCATTATTTTTCTACTTTTATGAGAAGATAAAAGTATGCTCAGAGCCCTTCTTAATTTGTTGAACAATACTAACCCTTATATTTATAGACAGTCCTCACAATAAATAGTCAAATCGTGGGATGATGAGTTGAAAGGAACCTAGTGTGACTAGAGAAGAAATCAGGAACCAGAATTAACTCTTTTTAATGCAGGCCATTTGAAGCATAGAGTAGATACACTTTTTTTTTTTTCCCTTCAGTACTAGGGATTGAATCCAGGGGTGCTCAACCACTGAGCCACAGCCCCAGTCCTTTTTATTTTTTTATTTTGAGACAGGGCCTCACTAAGTTGCAGAGACTGGCCTTGAACTTGTGATCCTCCTGCCTCAGCTTCCCAAGTTGCTGAGAGTATAGGCGTGTACCACCACACCTGGCCAAGGATATGCTTTTTTTTTTTTTTTTAGTTGCAGATGGACACAATACCTTTATTTTATTTATTTATTTTTATGTGGTACTGAGAATCAAACCCAGTACCTCGTATATGCTAGGCAAGCATTCTTACCACTGAGCCACAACCACAGCCCCTGGATATGCTTTTTAAAAAGGGTCATTTGAAATTTTTATGACTCATCTCACAAGATAACAAACTTTTATCTAAAATTGTTTTGCAAGACTGGGGGTGTAGATCAGTAGTAGAGCGCTTGCCATGCATGTGAAAGACCACGGGTTCAAACCCCAGCGCTGCCCTCCCCCCCCCAAAAAAAAAAGTTTGTGAAACAAATCAAAGTTAAAATTTCTGTTTAGTGCCCAAAGCTTCACAAAATTTTTATATCATGAAATCGTATTTTATTTAGCTTTAAAATGAGCCAGTGCCATATATTTCTTTTTAAAAACTTACTCTAAGAATTGAATATTTGTTGATCAGCTTCAAGATATTTATGAATGAAGTCTCATTTTCATCCTATCTCTAACTGTATCTGTTGCCAAGTGAGGAAATATAGCTTTGTTTATCCGAAGTGCCACCTGTAAGATATATATATATGTGTGTGTGTGTATATATATATATAATTGCTAATTTATATAGATGCATATTTACCTAATTTATATACATACATATTATCCTAGTTTTTATTTATATACATCTTATACATCTGTTATCCTAATTTATATGTACATATTTATATATGTACATATTTATATACATATAAATTAGGATAATAGAAATGTAACCCTGAGAAGTATGACTTTGATTTCTATCATCTAAAATGGATTTGAGGATTTCTGTTTTCTAAGAAAAATTCTTGAGGGAGTTATTTGAATAGTTCTATTTAATCAGTGTTTCACATTTTCCTTATTGTCTAAAATATTACTAATAGTTTATTGTTCAAACCAGAATCCAAACAAGGTCTGCCTAATGCATTTGGTTGATATGTCTCTATGTTTGTTCAACTTTAGGTACTCTTTTCTCTCTTTTGTCCATGTAATTTATCAATTAAAGAAACTAAGTGGATTATTTTAAAAGTGTTTCCCACATTCTGGATTTTAATAAATTTATTCCTGTCATATCATTTAGCATGTTTGTTGCTCCCATTTCCTGTAAACTGTTAGCTATACCTAGAAACGTGAACTTATTCAAGCTCTGTTTTGAGGGAGCAAGAATTCCTCACAGATGATGTTGTGTTCTTCTGTCTAGAAGTACTTAATGTTTCTCTCTTCTTTTGATCTTGATAGATAATGATTATTGCTTAACCCATCGTTTTATTAGGAGGGTTATCATGTTTTAAAGGAAATTACTTTTGTCTTAGAAGTTTTATTTCAAAAAATTGTCTTTGTGTATGTGTCTATTTGTGGATGTGTATGTCTTAAATTTCTGGTTTAAGTTGAGTGTGGTGGTACACACTGGTAATCCCAACAATTTGAGACGCTGAAGCAGGAAGATTACAAGTTTGAGGCCAGTCTTAGTAACTTAGCTAGACCTTGTCTTGAAATAAAAAAATTAAAAGGACTGAGGATATAGCTAATTGGTATAGCACCCCTGAATTCAATCCCCAGTACACCCCACTACCCCGAAAAAAGTTCTGGTTTGAGCTTTACCTTGAATTCTTGGATGAAAGACAACCAAGAATATTTAAACTTTCTGAGCAATTGATTGCATTCTTGAAATATGTCTTCCTGTGGCTATGACTCTCTGAATTTTGAAAGTCCTCTAGAGACATAAAGCTGCAAATAACATATTTCCCTCAGATTCAAGGTGATCATATAGAAGGAAGGGGAGGATCACATGGGAGGAAAGGAGGAAAGAAATAATCCTATTTACATATATGCAGGATAAGGGTCCTACTCTTTGTAGGATAGCTATTTGCTTGCCACTAGTTTTGTTAATAAAATAAGTAAAGTTCTATTTTTGACCCTGCCCTCCCCAACCACCACAACTAGGATTATTGGCTGTCTCTCCTGTTCAAAAAATTGGTTGGCACCAGTGTGTTCATGGCAAGTGTGAAAGGCCCAGACAGAAGCAAAGTTCGAGTGTACCTTCACTGCACAAACGCCAACCAGTAAGTGTGAAGCATGCTGTTAGCCAACCTACAAGATTTAATCCATAAGCACATAACATCCTATACTAACACCCTGTTGCTATCTGTCTACACAGAGGGTCTAAGCTGTGTCATTGGTCCTTTCATTCTTTGTTTTTTTTGTTATATTCATGGTGATATGATATCAGAATCTAACTTCAAAAAATTGCTTAAATGTAGGCATTTACAGTCAATAAAAATTTAGATAATGATTTTAATTGTTATAATCTATAATGGAGATATACCAAATTTTAATATATAAGGATAGTAAAAATATAAGAAAATATAAATACTTTTGTTTAAGCATTAATTCATTAAAGGACTATGAGTATAAATACAAGTGAGAATTAATATGAATAAACAATTGTAATGTATTTATCTCCTATTATACCTAAGAAACACAAAGGAAGAAGAAGAAAAATAATCAAAAGAAAGGGAACAATAAAAATAACAATCTTAATTTCAAAAGTTGCCACCATAGTTTCTAGAGTTGAGAGGCCCTAGAGAGACTTTCATAGTCCTGCAGTGTGGCTTTAGGTAGCAAACAATATTCCTAAATCCCAGGGATTTTCTCTTCTCAGTTTCAATCTATCATCCTGATAGAAAGGTACTTTAATACGGATTCTAGCAAAAAAATCCACCTACCATTTCCATTTTCTGTGACTGGAAATACGATGGAGGGTAGAGGCCCCACTAGGAAGTAGTAAGGGAATGGTTTGAATGGATGAATTCTGAAATGTGTCCATGTTTCCTGTTTATTTCATTCTTTTCATAGAGATAGGAAGAGATGCTATTTTTATAGTTTGTAATTTGAATTCATATGAACTCATAAAATTTACTTTTTTATCATTTAGCCTTCTTATACTTAAAAATGGGTGGTCTATCTGGCTTTCCAACAACTTAGTCTGACAAATTAGTAAAGATTTTAGAGGTCTGGCTCCAAAAAATGTAGTATAAAGAGCAATATTTTTTCTGTTTTTGTTCTGTCCGAGGGACCAAACCCAATGCCTCACACATGCTACTACACCAGCTCATAAGAGCAATATTTTTAATTATGTTTTCAGAATAGGACCACATGTGTGGTCTAATATTATAAAAAGAAGATGCTAATAGTCCCATCATCATTATGGATGCTGATA
Organism: Callospermophilus lateralis; assembly: GCF_048772815.1. NCBI lineage: Eukaryota > Metazoa > Chordata > Mammalia > Rodentia > Sciuridae > Callospermophilus > Callospermophilus lateralis. The sequence continues at coordinate 64,128,223 of NC_135312.1, read as the reverse complement.
CTTAGTATCCATGATCATATTTGTAATCAAGTTCTTAATTGCTTAAATTAGATAAATGTTTTTATTAAATTAACCTATTTGCTTTTTAGCCCAAGGTATAAAGAAGGAGATTTAACTCTGTATGCCTTAAACCTCTATAACGTCACCAAGCGCTTGCAGTTACCATATAACTTATTTAACAAACAAGTGGATAAGTACCTTGTAAAACCTTCAGGACCTGATGGATTACTTTCCAAGTGAGTGATTTTCCTTGTTCATTTCACACTTTTAATGAACTTGATGGTGTTTATCAGAATAGAGAGTTTTGAGAGGGGGCAAAAAATAAAAAGTCAACTATTTCAAATTCTAACTGTTCTTAATATTCAGGGATACTTATGAATACAAGCATAACTTACTCAGAGAGTCCAAAGTGAAAGATCTGAACACAAACCAGCAGTTATCTTAGAGGATAGTTTGTATTTCAGAATAACTTGATAATCATAGTCCACTCAATGCATTTAGATTATTTCCTCTGAAATGACATAATTCTTGGTAACACAGTCTCTAAAGCAAAACATACCTATATATAATTGTTATTAAGTATGTGTGGGTTGCTACAAAATATCATACCATTCCATTTGAGCTGGGTGTGATTCTCTTACAGCATTAAAATAAATTTTTGTTGGTTAGAGTAAGACAAAATGACTAGAAATGTAATTACTACTCAGATTATTTGAAGTTGGTTTTAAAACTCAGTCACTGAATACATCTTATAAAAGCACATATTCAACAGAGTACCAAAGAATGGCTGAGTCTTGCAGAGATGGGTATACAAACATTTTAAGATTCTGTCTTGTATGTGTTGGAAGGATCTCTTTTTATAGTGACTATTCTCATAGTGGAGAACAAAAAAATGAACAGTTTGTAATATTACCATCATCTCCCATCTTCACAAATGTTATCTGTGTGATGTTTTCAGTGAGTATTAGCAATGGAACATGAGAAAGTACAGTAAGCCTACTTTCTCCAAAGTCCTATCCTTCACAAACAAGCAATATTTACATTGGGTACCATGCATTCCATTATTTTCCCCAGTGCTTTTTTAAAAAATATATTTTTAGTTGTAGGTGGACATGATACCTTTATTTTGTTTATTTATTTTTATGTGGTGCTGGGGATTGAACCCAGTGCCTCACATGTGCTACGCAAGTGCTCTACCGCTGAGCTACAACCCCAGCACCCCCACACCCGCCCAGTGCCTTTGTAAATACTATAATTATATAACCTCTCACAGGAAAAAAGAGGATCTATAAGATCTACAGGTTTTCCCATATCCGTGTGTGTGTGTGTGTGTGTGTGTATGTGTGTGTGTGTTTTATACTGGAAATTGAAGCCCTACCACTGAGCTATGTCCCCAGCCCTTTTTATTTTTTATTTGAGCCAAGGCTGGCCTTGAGCTTCCATCCTCTTGAGTTGCTGGGATTATAGGTGCTTATCATTGCACCCAGCTCCCAAGTCTCTTTCTACATGGTTTTTGTAGATATATTTAATGGGTTGCATGTTTTATAAAATACCATGATTTACTTGACCATTTTCCTACTGTTCAAACCATTTTCCCCCAATAATAAATAATGCATATTTAGACAACAAATACTTTTCTCTATTTTCATTTAGATGCTTTCAAAATGAGTCCTTTTTAGCATATTCATGTCTGATGCTGATAAGAAAAAAGCTTTCTGAAATAACTAATGGTTGTAGAGGTGGAAGTGTCTTAGGAGACTCATCCAAGGCCATTCAGCTCAGTTTGGTTCTTTTGAGTTCAGCTGGAACCCACAACCTCCTAAAGGCAGCTATGTTCAGTATCTTTACTTTGTTCTTAATTCTATTCCCTAGAACAGAGGTTGGAAAATCTACCTTATGCCTGTAGAGGATTCCCACATATGCAACCATTTTCTGGTAGGGGAGGTTGGCATGCACTCTATTAATTTTTGTTTTTAAGTTAATTGCAACATTTATGAATTGACGATTACTAAAATATATCAATTTCTAGCTTGTGTGTGTGTGTTTGTACACACACACAAGTATGTGAATGCTGGGGATAGAACCCAGAGCCTTGTGCATGCTAAGCAAGTACTGTACTCCTGAGCTACATTCCCTCTAGCTTTTCTTTTAAAATGGATACTTGTGGGGCACAGTGGTACACGCCTGTAATCCCAGCAGCTGGGGAGGTTGAGGGAAGAGGATCATGAGTTCAAAGGCAGCCTCAGCAATGGCAAGGCACTAAGCAACTCAGTGAGACCCTGTCTCTAAATAAAATACAAAATAGAGCTGGGGATATGGCTCAGTGGTTGAGTACCTCTGAGTTTAATCCCCGGTACTCTCCACCCCCTAAAAAATGAATACTCCAGCAACACTGGGTTAGTTTTCTCCCTTAGCTGGAGTTGGATTAGAGTTGTCTATTTAGGTGGATCATTTAGTTGTCTATTTTTGGCTTTTTAGTTCTGCATTATCCCTTCCTGACCCTGTTGCCCTATGCCTGTCCTGCTGGTCTTGAATATATACTCTCCTTGGCCCCGGGCTCATTTGAGTTTGTCAGCCATAATCTGGGGTGATGCTAACTATCTAAAGTTCCCCAGGTTAACTCTCACATGTTTGAAAGATGATTGGATTGTCTTCTCTCCAAGCTAAATATGCCCAATTTCTTAAGTGATTTTTTTTTGTTGTTGTTGTTGTATTTAGCAGACTCTGTTGCATTCTGATCACATATTTCATGGTTTTTAATTGGAAAACTCGTAAAATTATGGAAAATTTTTTGTTCTCACTTTTCTTTAATGAATACATATTACTTCCACTTTTCTTTGTTTATATTTTACAAGAAGAATCCCAGAGCTGGTACATTGTGTAATCTCATCTATTTGGGAAACTGAAGCAGGAGGATCACAAGTTTGAGATCAGCCTGGGGAATTTTGCAAGATCCTGACTCAAAATAAAATTTAAAAATGAATGGTAGAGACCCTGGGTTTGATCACAAGTACCACAAAAAGAAAAAGAAAAAACAAAGTATACCCCAGATAAGTTTGATGCATATGCAGTATATTTGCTCATATTAATGACCTCAGAAAGCTAAACAATGACAACCCTAAAAAATAATTTTTTTAATTGAACAACCTTTGTATAGTTCCTATTGAGAGTCCTGACTTATAAGTATTTAATTAATATTTGAGTGAATATATTTTTAATATAAAAGCAGTATTTTATATTTATCTCATATTTTTTCCTGTTATCCCCAATTTTGTCAAATCTGTTGCTTGCTCATTCCCTACTTTATTTTTCCTGAAACTTGACAAATATGTCTTCTATTACCTTATCTTCATGTTACCATCCTCAAAATATGAAACAAGAGCTGGGGATGTGGCTCAGTGGTAAAGAGCTTGTCTGGCATGCATGAGGCCCTGGGTTCAAATCCAAGCACCAAAAACCAAATAAATAAATAAATAAAATGAATGAGCATATGAAACAAGCTGCTATCCTCAAATAAATACCTACTCTCCTTGCCCAGCCTGATGTGGAAATAATCAGCATACTTTAGGCTTACACTGAGTATACTTACAGCATCTTTTAGATATATGTATAATTAATTAAACAATATAACCTGATGGTATAAGTATCTTGCTATGTTCCTCAACTTATAGCAATATTAATTCACAATGATCAGGTTAACCTTTAAGCCGAGGTAGTAAACTACCTTCACCAAAAGCACGTCTAGAATAACCAAAAGCATTTCTGGAACATATGTGAGTAGGCATGCCAGGACCTTCATTTCATGCAGAACAGACTCTTAACTTCTATCATCTTAACTTCTATCATAAAAAAATAAAATATCATTTAGAGATATTTTTTAAGACCTATTTTTATCTGTGGTTTCCTGATGGTGGTCATGAAATTTCCTCTCCTGATGATGGTCATGAAATTTCCCCCATCTAAAAATTGTTATGATATAGATGTTAAAAAACAAAAACTGACACCTGTGAACTGACTTCAACTACAATGCAGGCTTGTTAGTCTTGGGCACAATCCTGAGTGTGTTACTGATATGGCTTAAATTACTGAATCCAGAGATAAGCATCTAACCAGGTTATATAGAGACCATTTTTTCTTCTCCTTGATCCTTAGTAATGACAGGGAGTGAGAGATCTTTAATAATGAAAAATATATAGTAATACTACTTGGAAACAGGAAAATATATATCAGTAGAGGATTAAGTAAATAAATTAATGTACTAATATCATGGAATCCTGTGTATCCAATAAAATGAGTGAATGAATGTTAAAATTTTCAACAAATATGAGGATGGATGAAGGGAAAAAGAATCAAGTTTTAAGAAAATATGTACACTATATCATTTTTATTTATGTAAAATATGTGAGAATATACAAACAGAAATATGGAATAAATATACATCAAAATATTAAAAGTACATTTTAGCAAGTTACTTTTGTTATATTTATTTATCTGAATAATGATCATATATAATAATTTTATAGTGCTCATTGTATTCAAGATATAGTTATAAGTGTTCTAGGTACATTACATACATTACATTTATGATATAAATGTAATTCTAACATTAGTCTTCTAAGTTTTCAACAATAAAAAGTGCTAACTTGAGCTAGAATGTGACTCAGTGATAGAGTGCTTGCCTAGCATGAGCAAGGCCCTGTGTTCAATCCTCAGCACAGCAAAAATAAATAAATAAATAGTGCTAATTTTTTTTTCTAATAAAAAAGCATTTGAAAAAAGATACAGATATAAGCATAATTTAGAATTATGAAAGTAACTATAAGTAGAACTAAAATAGACTAAATTTTATTCATTAAAACTATATGGCCAGGTGCCATGGTGCATGCCTGAAATCCCAATGGCTAGGCTGGGGAGGCTAATGCAGGAGGATCTCAAGTTCAAAGCCAGCCTCATCAATTTAACAATGCACTAAGCAACTTAGAGAGACCCTGTCTCAAAATAAAAAAATACAAAGTGCTGGAGATGTGGCTCAGTTTTAAATTTTAATTCCAATAGTAAAATACACAGAAAACATAAATTTTACTGTGGGTTAGCCAAATAAAATTGATTTTGTTCCACTATAGCATTCTACCTGAATACCTAAGAAAATGAATGTATCCTTCCTGGGGAGAGAAGGGAATTATACAGTTAAATAAAAGTTACAAGTAGGAAATTTTATTGACTGTCATTTTTTATGTGGCTCACCCCTGCAATCCCAGTGGTCCAGGAGGCTGAGGCAAGAGGATGGTGAGTTCAAAGCCAGCCTCAGCAATGGTGAGGCACTAAGCAACTCAGTGAGACCCTGTCTCTAAATAAAATACAAAATAGGGCTGGGGATGTGGCTCAGTAATTAAGTACTCTGAGTTCAATTCCTGGTACCCAAAATATGTGTATGTGTGTGTGTGTGTGTGTGTGTGTGTGTGTGTGTAAATATATATATATGTATATATAAGAAATATCATATATGTATACATATGTAAAGTATACACACACACACACACACACACACATATATATATATATATATAAGCAATTATTTTCCATCAGATACAATTGCCACAACTCCAGAAATTATGTCATATTTTTTCTTTTATCCCTCCATTATATTGCCTAGTATAGATTTGTATGTTTCATTTTCTGGAAAGGGACAGATGGCATTTCAGGCTTTATAGGTCCTATGGTCTTTGTTCCATCTACTCTTCTCTACCACTGTGATTAAAAGATATATCACACCTCACTGACATAGTGTTGAAATACAAGTTATATAACATAAGCTGCCACAAAAAAAAAATTGTCTAAAAAGGATTGCACAAGTTTTGAAGGGGGTTACAGGGCATGCACCGCTTGGGTAACTCAGGTATATCTTTCCTCTTTGCAGAACTGTTGAACTCAATGGTCAAACTCTGAAGATGGTGGATGCGCAAACACTGCCAGCTCTGACAGAAAAACCTCTCCGCCCAGGAAGTTCCCTAGGCTTGCCACCTTTCTCATATGGGTTTTTTGTGATAAGAAATGCTAAAGTGGCTGCTTGTATATAAAAAAGAAAAGCTGATTCTAGTTCTGAGATTAAATATTTCAAGTGTAATTGATAAGGGCTGGGGGTGTAGCTCAGTAGTAGCTCAGTAGAGCACTTGCCTAGCATGCACAAGTCCCAGGACCAAAAAACAAAACAACAAACAAAAAATCAAGTGCATTGATGAATAAAGCGAAGCTCAAACTGTAGGAAGCAAGAAGATTCATTACAAATCAACTAGTGGGAGCTCCAAAGACACTGAAACACTGTGCTACATTTAGCATAGTATTTTGATCTCTAAGTAGAGCACTGCTAATAATAATAGCTAATAATACCATGTGCCAAACACTTAGCACACTGCATGCACTATTTTTAAGTTTATTAAAAAATGTAGCCAGGTGTGGTGGCACACACCTATAACTTTAGCTGTGCAGTAGGATCACGAGTTCAAAGCCAACCTCAGCAAAAGCAAGGCAGTAAGCAATTCAGTGAGACCCTGTCTCTAAATAAAATTCAAAATAGGTCTGGTGATGTGGCTCAGTGATCAAGTGCTTCCTGAGTTCAATCCCTTTTAACCCCAACCCCAATGTATATGAATGTTCCTAATATGGCCAAGAGGCAAATAAGTGAAGGATGTATTATTCATTTTAAGAAAGTGTTAACTTGTTTTTATTTTTAAAGACTGTTAAAAGATTGTCACATTCTTTCCTTCATGTGCCATCTCTGTGGGCTCCCATAGGGAAGAGTTTCCTGCCACAACCTTGCAGTCATCTGTAAAATAGAAACTACCTATTTGCACCTTAACAAGAGGTAGAGTCAGCTGCTACTCTTTTTCTCTTCTGTTTGCCTTTGTCAGCAATCATTTGTGAGAGGACAGATTGTCAGATGTGAGTGTCAAAGTATTGAACAATACAGAGGTTAAGGGATCATGTAAACTTCCAATGAAGTTTTAAAATGACTGTAAATGAGATTGATTTTCCAAAAGGAAAAATTTTAGATAACATCCAATACATCATAACCATTTGTTAATTTTTATTTTTTCTCAGCTGTTTTTGTTTCAGTTGGGAGACTTTGAGCTGCAAGTAACAGAGAAACCATGATTCAAATGGCTTAGATAATAAGGAAATTGACAATTCCATACAACAGCAAGTTCAAGTAGGGAAGAGTCTGTCAGGAATCCAGGTCCTTTTCCTCTCTCTGTTGTGCCATCTTTAGTGTTAGCTTTGTTCCTGGGCTAATAACACGATGTCTCTAGCTCCTCCAAGGATCCATGCAGATCTGGTAGCAACAGAGGAAGAAAAACATTTTTTTTTTTCTGTAAAGAGTTGAAGAACTCTTTCTCAGAGGTTCTCCCAGTAAACTTTTCCTTGTGTCTGCTAATGTCTTATTGGTCAGGAATAGGTCATGTGGCCATTTCTCCAGTCACTGGCAATAACCATGAATTGACTCTGCATGGTCCTCTTTGCAGTGGAGAAGGTTGTAAGAGTCCACAGCACTGCACAAAATAGTTCTGTGCTTTTTATCAATGGCAAAATGTATTATTTACCCCTGTATTTTAATCCTCTTAAGGATTACTATTCTTTATATTTATGTCTATGAATGTTGCCTCAATAAAGTTTAAGTAAATTTATAAAGCTAGAACTTAAAAAAGTTTGGATGCTTCAATACTCTTAAATTTTATATGTAAGTGGTTTTTATATTTTCACCTTTGAAATAAAGTAATTTTTATAATCTTAATATTCTTTAAATAAAGTTAAAGCCTACAGATTCCTATATTTGAAAATCTTGTTTTCTTCATCATTGTCTTTATAACTCTTGCGTTTATTAGTCCTTTCACATTTTCCAACACCAAAGTACTTGACTTTGAAAAAAAAAAGGGCCCATCATATCTCATCATATGTATTTAATCATGATCAAAGCCCTGTCTTGTCTCTTTTTTTATTTTTATTTTTTCCACTAATGATTGAACCCTAGGGCTCTCTATCACTGAGTTACATCCCCATTTTTATTTTTTGTTTTGAGGCAGAGTCTTGCTTCTTTTCCTTATCCCCTCTTCCACTTCATAATACAAGTGAAAAATTAGGCCTTGAATTTATTCTAGGAATTACCTAGTTATTCATCCTGACCTAAAATTCTTAAATGGCTCCCCATTTCTTACACGCACATAAGATACTCCATAACCTGGCACCTGCCTATTTCTTCAGTCCTAACACTTGTCACTCTCCTCATGAATTCTGTTCTCCAAGCAGATATGAGTTGAGAAGTCTGAACCCACATACTCTTGCATATTTGCTCCCAGATCATTTATGCTGTTCTCTCTCTCTTCCTAACTATTCTAATGTCCTCTTCAGGTAGCGAACATTCATGTTTATGAAGACCAGCTCAGACATCAATTTCAATACCTCAGTCATTCAGGTAGCTTTCATTTTTCTTTGCTTTCACAGCATTTTATATACTTACTCTGGCACTTATGATGCATTTTAATTGTATCCATAAGTCTGTCTCATTTGACTTGAAGCTTATAAGAAACAGTTATAGTATCTTCATCATCTTTGCGTTTCCTGTGCTTAGCACATTGTCCAGCACACAGTAACCAATCAGATGACTTCTTCATGACATAAAAGAGCATTCAAGTTTGAAACGAAGCTATGGTATTTTGATTTGGAATATTCAGGAAAATTTAACATTTCAAACCTAAGAAGGTGGTGTTTACTACTTCTTTAAAATTCTTTTAAGGATATGTTTGTTAGCTTACTCCTTTCTGCCCAGGGATGACCCCAAGCCTCATTAAAGTCTCATATCTAAATCAGAGTCACCTAAAGAGCCTGAACAGCTGCAGGTGCTATTCATCAGAGGGCAGAGCTTCAAAACAACTGATGAGAACTGAGAAGCCATTTTGAGCCATGGGGAACACTCACGGACTGTGTGGTAATGAGACCCAAACACCTAGTGCTCCAGGGGCTTTGGGTTTGTCACTGTGGAGGAAGTGCATGCAGCCATGAATGCAGGACCACACAAGGTGATGGAAGAGTTGTAAAGCCAAAGAGAGCTGTCTCGAGATTTCCAGACTGGGGCCCACTTAACTGTGAAAAAGATCTTTTTGTTGGTGGCATTAAAGAAGACACTGAAAAACATCACTTACAAGATTCTTTTGAACAGTTTGGGAAAATAGAAGTTACTGAAATCATGACTTACCAAGGCAGCGGAAAGAAGCGGGGCTTTGCTTTAGTAACTTTTGATGACCATGGCTCTGTGAATGAGATTGTCATTCAGAAATACCGTACTGTGAATGGCCACAACTGTGAAGTAAGGAAAACCCTGTCAAAGCAAGACATGGCTAGTGTTTCATCTAGCCAAAGAGATCAAAGTGGTTCTGAAAACTTTGGTGGTGGTCTTGGAGGTGGTTTTGGTGGAAATGATAATTTTGGTTATGGAGTAAACTGGTAGATATGGTGGCAGTAGCAATGGCTACAATGGATTTGGTAAAGATGGAAGCAATTTTGGAGGTGGTGGAAGCAACAAAGATTTTGACAATTACAACAGTCATAAAATTTTGGACCCAAGAAGGGTGGAAACTTTGGAGGCAGAAACTCTGGACCTTATGGTGGTGGAGGCCAATACTTTGCTAAATTACAAAACCAATGTGGCTATGCAGATTCCAGCAGCAGCAGTAGCTGTGGCAGTGGCAGAAGGTTTTAATACTGCCAGGAAACAAAGATTAGCAAGAGAGAAGAGCCCGGTAAATGACAGGGAAGATATAGGTTACAACAGATTTGTGAACGCAGCCAAGCATAGTGGTGTCAGGGATTCTGTGCTACAAAGAAGACATGAGTTAGACAATGCTCGTGTATGGGCAAAAAACTCAAGGACTGTATTTGTAACTAATTGTATAGCAGGTTATTTCTGGGGAAAGTGTAGTATTCCAACAAAAGGTTTTAATGTAGACTTCATTTTTTTTTGCAGCCATACTGTTGATTGCTAAATGTAATAGTCTAATTATGATGTTGAATAAATGTGTCTATTTTAAAAATAAAATAAATAAAAGTTATAAGAATTATTGTTGAGCAAGCTATTACCAATGGTGGATAGTTTTATGAATAAATAAATTCTTACAGTTATTAATGAATATTAAATGTAATGATATTAAAGTTTCCTTAAACTTTAATGGTTTCTCAGGGGAACCATTTGTCTCATGTCAGTGAGACTTTTTTTTTTTTTTTTTGGTAGTTGTAGATGAACAGCATACCTTTATTTAATTTTTATGTGGTGCTGAGGATTGAACCCAGTGCTTCACACATGGTAGACAAGCACTCTGCCACTGAGCTATAGCCCCAGCCCCTCAGTAAGACTTTTTGAGCCTACACCCTTCTGTTTCTGTTTAACCAATCCTATACATTTATTTTCTGCAAAATATCATATAGGCTCAAAATTATTCTGTCTTTTAGCGTGGCTTTTGTGGCTCCGTGAAAATGAGAATTCCCAAATCCAGTTATGAAATTTTGTGTGTTTAGAGCTTGTTAATTTTGTAGTTGCACTCATTTTTCTTTTTTAAAAAATTACCTGACCAGTCCTGTCTTTGGATGCTGTCTACACAGTGAGTTACTGGACCTTTGTGTCTGTGGTTCACATCCAGCCAGTGTACCCAGCATCTATTTGCTCTGCCAGATTTACCTCTGATTTCATGCTCTGTCAGTTTTTAAAACATCTCTGTGGCTTTCTTATGGCGCTTTGAACTCTTTTACCAAGGCACTGTAGTTTAGGGCATTCTTAAAGCTTTTATGAAAGTCAGCCATACAATTGAGTAGAAACAAATATTTGATGCTATTTAGGAATATAGCCCAAGGCAGTAGTGTGATTGGACAGTTACTTATGAAAATAATCAGAGGGAAAAGTTATCTATAGTAGTAAAAGATGAAAATCATCTAAATGCCTGAGTATTAAGGAAAAAATGGTTAAATAATCATGGTACATTCAAATAAAGGACTATTTTGCAGCCAATAACATCCATTTTTTTGGAAGAAAACATAGTGACAGAGAAAATGTTCATAATATATCAAGTGAAGAGAGCTGGGAAAGCTTTCTATATAAAGGCTCTACTCAGTAGTCATGGGAAAAATTCAGGTTCATAGAATATGTAATACATATTTACAATGGTGTTGATAACAATTAAAATTCAGATGTTCATAATTCTGGCCTTGTTCTCTCAACTTGAATAAATGAATCGACTCTTACCTTGTGAAAGGCCCTGTGCCAGCTGCTGCTAGACATCCCAGTGCAGATATGCTCTGTGGTTACTTTTCAATTCTTATCTTTGACACTGTTGACCACTTTCCCTTCTTGAAATCATCTTCTCACTTTGCTTCCTTGATACAACCTCTCCCAGTTTTCTACTTCTCTCTCTGGCTATCCCTTCTCTGTATTTCTCTGCCTATCCTTACATGATGGATTTCTTATGAGACACTCGCAATCTTCCTGTGTCTTGCTCCTCAACACTCTTCTTGAAATATACCTACAGAATGGGCATGGTGGTGCACACCTGTAATCCCAGTGGCTCTGGAGGCAGGAGGATTGTGAGTTCAAAGCCATCCTCAGCAACTTAGCGAGGCCCTAAGCATCTCAGTGAGATCCTATCTCTAAATAAAATATAAAAATGGGCTGGGAATGTGGCTCAGTGGTTAAATGCCCCTGGTTCAATTCCCACAACAAAAAAAGGAAAAAACATCATTGTGGGAAGCCACCTGTGAATTACTCAAGGGTCTTCTCTTCATGGCAGCCAGGGAGATTTTAGGGATAACTTTGGTAATTATTCATGATTCTCCCATGCAAGAGATTGTCGAAGGCACATGATCTTTATCTTCACTCTACTAGAAAGATCCTTCATAGTAGCTCCAGAGATGTTGGGAACTGGACAGCCCATCTTTAACCTTTTTTGGTGAAGAACATTCTATGGGAGGGCTTTGATGTTCCCTGACATAAATAAAGCAAGCACAGGCTCCATTTTGCCATTTATTCTAGAAGTTCAATTGGTGTGGTCAGCTTGCCCAACCTGCCCCCACTTTTTGAAAATATTTTCTGTGTGCTGTGGTTTTTTTCATTGTTCCATTTTTCTTATCTTTTATTTCGCAGCCAACTCATTCCACTGAGGGGAACCCCATTCTCACCGCCTGCGCAGGATGTGAGCGAGAGATCATAACTATGGGTCTAAGAATAGGCCATGCTTTTGTTCTCTCTTACATTTTAAATATTTATTAATTTTAGCCTGAGTGTAAATATGACATGTTTAGATGAGACAGATTTATTATTCACATTAGAAAGCAAATACTGCGTGTATGATTCCCCATACCATATTTCTCACTCCTGGGGCAATGCAGTCAAAACCAGGTTGAATGTTATATCTGTACAAATTTGAAAGTCTTTTCCATAGGTGAGGAGAGAAGAAATATGATGTTCTCTGCTTGCATGCAGGTAAAAGAGGTAGCTGTCTTCCCACACCTCACAAAAAGGGAAAGTCCTTTGCTTGTTGGAGATGCGATCCAAAGAATTCTGGGCTCTCAAAGCTAACTTTTTAGGAATAAAAATAAAATCTCTTTAGGGCAAGATAGACTTCCATTTGTGTTCAGCTTTTGTGATCTAGAGATACTTGCATGCTTCTGAGTCTCACCTCTCCTTGAAATATCAATACTTACAGAGCTATGCTCCAGTCTTCCTGGTACCTTGGAAGTTGTGGATGAATGAATGAATGGATAGATGGAAATATTCAAAACACACACACACACGTATGTATATTTGGGGTAGGAGCAGTAATTTGTCTCTTATTCCTAGCTTAGAGCTTTAGAAATCCTTGGAATATCCCCAGCGATCAGAAAGTCTTTATTATTTATAAGGAGCTCTTTTCTACCATACCTGAGTTTTATGCGAATAAGGTTACCCAAGATGCATCCTGCCTGGTCATCCTCAAAATTAGAAGCTTAAAAATTTCAATCCCACCCCTCATTCTCAAGGTGGAGATTAGAAATTGAATTCAATCACCAGTGCCTATTGGTTTAATCAATCATGCCTATATAATACAGCGCCAATAAAAAATGTTTGAATAATGAGGCTAGGAGAACTTAATGGATGGTGACCATATTTATGTACCAGGAAGCTTGTATACTCTGATTTCTTGGGGACAGAAGTTCCTGTGCTTGGGTCCTTCTGAACCTTTCCTAATGTACTTCTTTATCTGTTAATTTGTATCCTTCATAGTAAACTATAACCATAAATGTACTTTCTACATAAATGTAGTACTTTCTAGAGAATTATCAAACCTTGAGTGAGGGTCACAAGAACCCCAAATTTGTAGTTGGCCAGGCAGAAGTGCAGGTAACATAGGGACCCATTTGTGGCTGGGGTCTGAAGTAAGGGATGGTCTTGTAGAATTGAAACTTAATAATTCTGGGCAGTTAGTGTCCAAATTAAATTGTAGGACAGCCAGCTAGTAACAGTTAATCAAAGAATTAAGAATATTGTTGGCGAAACAATGTTTTCCTCTCTAGTCTTTGTGCTCCTTGAGACTCATTCTCTATATAATAAACACAGTGCTTTCATAAAATAAGAATGCTCTGAATATTTTATTATATTTAGTTATTTACAGTCCCTGGCTTTAAGAATTTTACAATCAAAATGAGAAAAGCATATTATAAATTACTAAAATACAAAAGGAAAATTACTTAAAAATTCCATTAAATAAAGTTTTATAAGTATTTTGAGAAAAAATGTTTTATAATTGAAGGGCTTTATTTACAATCTCAAAGGCCCATGAAGTGGGAATGGGAAGATGCTGCTCTTGCATGTAAATTTCAGTGGTACAGTGTAATCACACAAAATAGCAAACTCAGAAACTCAACCACCACCTCAATCCTCCAAGATCATCCAACTCTAGGGGCTTACCAAACACAGAAGCCACTCTGATGGCAAGTGTAAAGACTGTGCTAAAGATAAGGCAGTCTCTCTCTCTCTCTCTCTCTCTCTCTCTCTCTCTCTCTCTCTCTCCCCCCCTCCCCTCTCTCCCTCTCTCCCTCTCTCTCTCTCTCTCTCTCTCTCTCTCTCTCTCTCTCTCTCTCTCTCTCTCTCTCTCTCTCTCACACACACACACACACACAAGTTAGGTCAGTGGTGGCGGGTGGCAACTTAGTGGTGACTTAGAACAAAGCAGCCCCCACCGCAAAAGAACATCAATCAGGTGCCGGCAGAAACGCCTGTCAATCAGCAGGACCTCCTGGCCAATCCTGGAGTTCAGCCAACTCCCCTGACCAACTCCAATGGGACAAGGGACCCTAAAAACACCTTTTCCTGTCCCAAGCCCTTCCCTTCCTGTAGTAAGCCCCATAAAAGTCCAGTCCGGTTGAGCTTCCACGCGGTTTCTCCTCAGACCCTTCCTCTGTCCACTCTGTGGGTCTGATCAAGTTCTGACGGGGAGTGAGTCTCAATAAAGCCTCTTTCAGCGGCCCTTTTAAATCTGCCTCTTTTGGTCGCTGCCTGCCTCGCCTGATCTGACAACACACACACACACACACACACACACACACACACACACACAATAAAGCAGTCACTTAGGCTGGATATGGTGGTACCTCCTATAATCCCAGTGACTCAGGGGGCTGAGGCAGGAGGATTTCAAGTTCAAAGCCAATCTAAGCAATTTAGTGAGGCCCTAAGCAACTCAGTGAGACCCTGTCTCTAAATAAATACAAAAAAGGGCTGGGATGTGGCTCAGTAGTTAAGTGCCCCTCAGTTCAACCTCTGGTACCCCACAAAAATAAGATAAAATAAGGCAGTCACCAAGGAAACCAAAGAGGCTTAGCCCCATGTAAGGGCATTCCTGTTGACTGGAACTGGGACCAGCATTTCTGCATCAAGCTGAAGGACAAAGCCTAGCCACTCTAGAAGTCCTTATTTCCTCCCATCTTCTCCAGTTTCAACTCACCAGTGACAGGACAACAGACAGCAACCTCATTCCAAATATCAATTGCCTAAAAATGATGAAAAAGAAAGGAAAAGGTGAACCCTTTGCCCTAAATCTGAAAATACACAATGGGAGGCTTTGAAGAAGCTTAACTAGAATCACATTACATGGATATTTCCCACATTTGGGGATCATCTAAGTGCTGTTGGACTAACAGAAAGAATGTGTTACCAAAGGCCAAGAATTTCCAAAGGCAAGAATGTTTCCAAAGGCCAAGGCAACATCTTCATTGAGTTTGAGAAGCCATTTGAAGAAGGCAGTGGGGATATATCTTAGTTGATAGAATGCTTGTCTTGCATGTACAAGGCCCTGGGTTCAAACCCCAGCACCAAAAGAAAAAAAAAAAAAGGAGGAGGAGGAGGAGGAGGAATTGAAACACATGGATGAGAGTGGATGGCTAGTCAGGTGGTATCCCCCAGCACTGCTGGTCCTTGTCCCCCAAGCCCACAGGATTCCCCATGAAGACTCAGATCCCCAAAGAATACTCTCATCTCAGGTCCAGTGCAGCCTCAGGAGCTCCACATTGTTTCCTAGTAAGATAGGGCTACAGAAACTCCTGTGCCTCTATGGCAAAGGCTGTCCAGCAAAACACTGATTTTTACGTGGTGCAGGAGAGGTAGAAAAGGTCCACACCCTGTGTCTGCAGTCAGGAAGGGCTGACATTTTAGAGCTTTCCTCGTTCCTGGAGTTTGGCATTTTAGCATTGACGGTATTATAAAAATATGACTGTTTTATCACATTTTCCCCCCAAAGATAGAAAGAGCATTCATGACGCTTCTTGAATTTTGAATCAAGAGAGACCCTGGTGCAAATTCCAGACAATGGGAAATTCCAGATAAGTGACTTGACTAGGGTCACTCAATGAGGGATTAAATGGGATCACACGTGAACTGTCTTGCATCCATCAGTGTAGAAGACTACACAATTAAGTGTGCCGACCAGATGTTCTAGCTTCAGGGTCTTGGAATTACACACTTTCGCTACTTTCCCATTATAGGAGCTCTTTTGGACCACTGTCAAATTTAAGGTTTTCGCTATTGAAATGAACGTTCCTTGACTTTGAGTACAGTTTCAATTTACATTCTTGGGTTTATTTGGCTACTTGGTGCCATTTAGATTTAAAAGGGATGAACCTGGATGCAAATGTAAAATTTCAAGTTTGGTAAGTTTTTCTCAACTTTTCTCTGGGTACAACTGTTCCATGTGAATGAACACTTTCCTTTCACATCCATTGAGAAAACTGATAACAGCAATGTACCCCCACACACCCCTTCACAAGGTAAGGCGACCCTGAAGGCCACCCACCTGCCTCAGGAGGGACGGTCATTTCCCCTGACGCCACCGCGCATGCCCGCCCACGAGCCGACGCTGGAAGATGACGTCGCCCGGCGTCGCGGCCTCCCTAGCGCCATGCTGGGCTTTCGGGAAGTAGTGCTTGCACGAGGCCTGCGGGCCGTGGCGTCTGCATGGCTGCGGGACTCGAGTTGCGGTGCGCTGGCCGTGGCGCACACAGCAGGCGCGCCCCGCACTGGGGACTGGCTGTCCCCAGCCCCACCGCAGCTACACCGGCGCCCGCTCAGCCTTTCGGCTGCGGCGGTCGTGAGCTCGGCGCCCCGCCCTGTGCAGCCCTATCTGCGCCTCATGCGGTTGGACAAGCCCATTGGTGAGTGCGGGCGGGCGCGCGCAAGAGCGGCCCGGGACTCTGCGGGCCTCCGAGTGTACACCTCGGAACTATCCGCGGTGGCCCGCCCGGGCGTATTGAAAACGAGCACCAGAAAGCCGGCTTGGCGCCTCGGTGTCGTGTGTTCTAGGACGGGTCACCTCGTTATAGGATCGGGACGGTCCCCGGAGGGACCCTGAGTCCTGAGTCCCAGAGGCAGGCAAGAAGAAAAAAAAATCCCACTGGTGTAAATGTTGAATCTAACGAAGCATTGCGTTCTCGTGGCCCTGCATTTGCAACTTTTCAGTGTTGAAGCACTTCTGCAGTTACTAGAGAGATGGATCCTCTCCACAATCCTGTGAGGCAAATACTAAAGACAAGACACTGAAGAAACTAAGGGTCCTCATCAGACCCAGACCAGAACCTAGCGGGTCAGTGCTGAGCTTCCTCCCCCCGCCCAGTCATCCGTAACACAAAGATTTAGTACATTTGAAGGCAGTTGGTACATCCGTTCTGGACCTTATAATCGCCCGCTGAGAGGATTTCCCAGACCTCCTATTCAACACCTACCATCTCACTCTTTACCTCTTTTTTTTTTTCCATAGCATTCACCATTAACTACCTCTATGCACTTATTTTATTGACTCCTCTAATGTAATATAAGCTCCGTATACCTGGGACTTAACTCTTGTCTGCTCTCTAGAACATTGTTTGGCAATAGTATTAACTGAATTAATAAGTTCTTATCACATCGCCCTAGCCATAGGGATAGAAAGAGCTATGGAAACTCCCTGCTTTCGAGGATATCTGGTATGTCTGGAAAAGATAGTTGATGAAATGGGAAGTATGGGATCAAATAGGAGTAGTACAGTGCTGCAGAAAAAAATAGAGAAATTACTTTGGGTCTCAAAAAAAAAAAAGAAAGAAAGAAAGAAAGAAAAGAAAAAAATAAACTTCAAAAAGTTTTAAGAAGAAATTGTACTCCAAAGAATATTTTGATTTTGCAGAGGAGGAAAGAGATCTTGGTGGGGGAAATATTTTTGCAAAGATCCAAGGGTGGAGTGTTGGAGCGGTAAGAGTATGAGCCTCATCTGCAACTCCCAAGAGGGTATAGAAAATTGCAGGAGACAAGGCTGGACTAAAGAAGATGAATAACAAGGAGAAAGAGGATAAGGCTGTATTCTAGCTAATGTGGATGTTGACATTTGCCATATCAGGGTATGGAAACACATTTGAATGCCTAGATGTATTCACTTGGCCTTTGTCCATTCAAGACCCCCAATTAGGGCTTGTTTTGTCTAGATTTGTACTCCTATTTGGAATCAAAGAACTGAGTCATAACAGCAATTAAAGTAAAAAATATATTAAATAATAGGTATAGCCCTGTCATTGTTGGAATGACCTCCTTGCATTTGGGGGCCAGATTCATGTTTATAGGCATAAATTTCTAAGCCTAGTTCTAATCTAAAGCCTCACTGTTAGTTCTGTTCTTGGATTCTGCATCACAGAACTATATGAGAGATTTACAGACATTCTAGAAAGACCAATAGCTGCCATTATTACTATTTCCATAATTAAACCTCTGACTTCTATCTTACTGACTGAACATTTTGCCATGTAACCGGAGGCTATAAACAATTTAAGCAAGTTTTGAGCCAGATCTCTTAGATTTGGATCTCTACATCACACATTTGAGGGACCTTAGTTAAACTACTTCACCTCTTTGGGCTAGATTTCTTAACTATAAAGTGAAGATACTAATAACAATTTCATAAGGTTATCAGGAAGTGCCTGGCATATAACAAGGACTCAAGAAATATAAGCCAGAAGTAATTATTAGAGAAAGTTGTGTTTATGGTCATGTACGTTAAGATACCATCCTTAAGATACATCTTTTGAGTCTAAATAAAATGATTACAGAATTTTTCAGGAAACTTAAAAAGAGTTTAGTGAACAAACATTTTTGAGCCCTTACATATGCCAGGGACAATAATTGAAAGAATTTTTGGTTTAATATTTATTTATTTAAGTTATCTTGTAAGGTAATTTTGTATGCATTATTTTACTTTTTAGAGCTACATTTTGATACTTTCATAAAGCAGTAGATTTCATTGTTTTTGAAGACATAATAACTTCTTTAAAATGAGTCAATCAACGTTTTTCAGTTGGTGGCGCTCTTTCAACAGAAGTTTCAGTAGGTGGCGCTCTTTCCACTAAATTGGCAGTATAATTTTTCGTTTTACTGCATTTATGGGTGATTATGTTTTCTTAAAGTTAATCCACAAGTAGTGAATGAATATTAGGCTCACTTTTTACAGGCACTTTGGTATGCCCATCTCTTCTCAGACCTGATCTCGATTTTTTTTCTTTTTATTAGAAACTTCAGTTCTACTTGCACCAGTAAATAATAGCTGTGAAGTAATTATTTCTTCTCTAGGCTAGGATGATAGTGTCAGCAATATCTCTATTCCTTGCAAATTCTACTGGTGACTCCAAGGTAAAGGAAGTAGTCAAACCTATTATCTTTTACTTAACCTCTGTTTTCCTGTTTTTTCATCTGTAAGAGAAGGTTACTAATAGAACCTATTTTATGAGGATGTTATTGAGGTTTGGGTGAGTTTATGTATAAAAAATATTTGAAACACTGCCTGACACTTTGTGAACATTCAGTAAATGTTAATGTTATTATTTTAGGTTGGATACACTAAAAATTAATCTCTCCAGGACAATCTGAATTTAGGTACTGGACTGGGCATGTCGCAAGTTTTAGCTTGAGGCCTCTCCTTGACTTTTCTGCTCTGAGTTTAAGCACCCACTGGAAAAGATTCCCTGATTCTTCTTCACCTCCTCCCCAAATAACTTGGGTAGTTCTATTTTATCCCTTTATAGCACCTTGTTCCTGTATAGTTGTTGGATTAGTCTTTCATTATTATCGCTCATTTAACTAATTTCTTACTTTTGATTTATAAGCATTATGAAGGCAGAAAGCAGCTCTTTCTTGGTCACCATTGTATTCCTGTTTCCTAGCACAAGTGTGTGCTTTATAAATATTTATAAATGAATAAATTTACATTCATAAATGATTATGGAAACATTGGTCATTTGGCCATTTTTTTTTTTTTTTTGCAGGATTTTATCTTCATTTATCCCAGAATCCTTTTTCTCTTGTTCCTGAATAAGGGAAGAAAACTCAGAGTTTTATCTAATTGACACCATATCCAAACATTAGTTGACAGGCTTTCTTTTTAAAGTAGAATATCTATTGAAGTTCATGTGTAAAGTCTTATCTGTATAATCTATTTACTTAATTTCTTTTTTTATTCTTTTAAATAAATAGTGGAATGCATTACAATTCTTGTTACACATATACAGCACAATTTTTGATATCTCTGGTTGTATATAAAGTGTGCTCACACAAATTTGTGTCTTCATACATGTACTTTGGATAATGATGTCCATCACATTCCACCATCCTTGTTAACCCACTGCCCCTTCCCTTCCCCTCCCACCCCTCTGCCCTATCTAGAGTTCATCTATTTCTCCCATGCTCCCCCTCCCTACTCCACTATGAGTCAGTCACCTTATATCGGAGAAAACATTCAACATTTGTTTTTTGGGGATTGACTAACTTCACTTAGCATTATCTTCTCCAGTGCAATGCATTTACCTGCAAATGCCATGACTTTATTCTCTTTTATTGCTGAGTAATAATCCATTGTGTATATATGCCACATTTTTTTTTATCCATTCATCAACTGAAGAGTATCTAGGTTGGTTCCACAGTTTAGCTATTGTGAATTATGCCACTACAAACATTGATGTCGCTGTGTCCCTGTAATATGCTGTTTTTTAAGTCCTTTAGGTATGGACCGAGGAGAGGGATAGCTGGGTCAAATGGCGGTTCCATTCCCAGTTTTCCAAGGAATTTCCATACTGCTTTCCATAATGGCTGCACCAATTTGCAGTCTCACTAGAAATGTGTGAGTGTACCTTTTTCCCCACATCTTCACCAACACTTACTGTTGTTTGTCTTCATAATAGCAGCCATTCTGACTGGAGTGAGATGATATCTTAGAGTAGTTTTGATTTGCAATGAACATTTTTTCATATATTTGTCGATTGACTGTATATCCTTTTCTTCAAAAATAGTGCTGGGGAAACTGGAAATCCATTTGCAACAAAATGAAATTAAACCCCTATCTCTGACCATGCACAAAACTAAGTGGATCAAGGACCTAGGAATTAAACCAGAGACTCTGCATCTAATAGAAGAAAAAGTAGGCCCTAATCTTCATCATGTCAGATTAGGCGCCAACTTCCTTAATAAGACTTCTATAGCATAAGAATTAAAACCAAGAATCAATAAGTGGAATGAATTCAAACTAAAAAGCTTCTTCTCAGCAAAAGAAACAGTGAGGTAAATAGAGAGCCTACATCTCGGGAGCAAATTTTTACCGCTCACACATCAAGTAGAGCACTATCTCTAGGGTATATAAAGAACTCAAAAGCTAAACACCAAAAAACAAATAACCCAATCTATTTGCTTAATTTCATCTAGTTTGTGGGTTAAATACTAAGAATTAACTCTGTTTGTACATGTAGTTGTAACATGTTACAAATAACAAATAGCTGTATGCTAATAACTCCTCTAAGACCATCTCAGTGTATTGTACTAACTGTAAAGGAGGTTTCTGTTAACTTTTTTGAGCAGCTATTATGTGCAAATGATACAGAATTCAGAAGTTGCCAGGCTAGAGTGAAAAATAAGTTTTCCACCCCTCTTATTCATGCAGTTCCCCTTTCCAGAAGCAATTATTATGTTTCTAATGTGCCCTACTGACATAGTATGTGAACATACTAACACATATATGTATTTGTTTTATACATAGATGTGTTTTATACAAATTCATAGCATAACAGTTCTATAAGGGTAGGACCATTTTATAACCTCATCAGAAATACATGAGTGTCTAACTCCCAGGGTATGTCATCAGACTTTGGGTTTTGCCAGTCTTACAGGTGAAAAATGTTGTCTCAATGTAGTTTTAATGTGTTTCTCAAAGTTGAGTGTCTCTTCTTGTGAATAAGAGCCATTTGTATATCTTTTTGTGCAAACTTTTATAACGTCCTTTATTCATTTTTAGTTGGACTACTGATCTCTCTCTTCTTTATTTCTAGGGGCTCTTTACATATTAGGGAGAATAATCCCTTATAATATTTGTTTTCCCAGTTCTGTCATGTATTTTTTTACTTTGCTTATAGTGCTCCTTACTTCAGTAGCATGTAGCATTTAAACAAATAAAAACAGTTAACTGATGAGTGTTTGTACCTGTTTTGTGTTTATATTTTTGCTTAGGAACCTGGCTACTGTATTTGCCATGTACCTGGAGCATTGGTTTGGCAGCTGAACCAGGTTGTTTTCCAGATTGGTACATGTTATCCCTCTTTGGCACTGGAGCTATTCTGATGCGTGGAGCAGGCTGTACTATTAATGACATGTGGGACCATGACTACGATAAAAAGGTAGTTTTATCCTGAAAAATAACAGAGTGGCTTCTCTCAATTCTATAGAATAACATGGTGGCATTACTTTTGAATGCCATAAAAAGCAACAGGATCAATTAGTGTCCTCACTAAAAGCCAGCATGAGAAATGTCAGTGTCACTTGAAAAGTTGATATTGCAAAGTGCAGTTTACTTTCTTCCTCAACACAAGAGTAGCGTGGGGCAAACTGTATGTCACTTAAAAAAAAAAAAAAGTTTTTAGTTGTAAATGGACACAATACCTTTATTTATTTATTTATTTTGTATATAGTGCTAAGGATTGAACCCAGTGCTTCACACTTGCTAGACAAGCACTTACCACTAAGCCATAACCCCAGCCCATGCACTTCATTTTGGCAAAGCTAATTCACAAGAATTTGGGAGACTGAGGGTAAAGGAGATAAAGGGTAAGAGTAAAAGTGAAAAATCCCTCCTGAACCTTTTAGGGTCCAAAAGATCTGCTGTCCCTTTCATTGAGATGTATGTGGTGCCCTAACTATGCTTATTTATCAAATCTTAATTTAAATTGTCCCGTAAGCATTGGTTATACAGTAGTTCCCTTTATCCTTGGTTTTGCCTTTTGAGGTTTAAATTCTCCAACGTCAAGTACAACATTAAATGGAAAATCACAGAAATAAACAATTTGTAAGTTTTATATTGTGCACCATTCTGAGTAGAATGGTGAACTCGCTTTTATTAAGGTGTATTGTTATGATTTTATTTCATTTTTAATTGTTGTAGTTAATATCCTACTGTATCTAATCTGTAAATTAACTACCTTCAGTATGTACATAAAGGAATATTATAAGCATAGTATACTTAGGGTTTGGTATTCTCTCCTGTTTCAGGCATCCAGTGAAGTTCAAAATTCAGAATCTAGGATCTGAGAACCCAGTATTTGAATTCATCACTTACTGGCTGAGTGAATTTTGGCAAATTACTTAAGCTCTTCTAGTTGGTTACTTAAGCTCTTCATGTTCTGGTTTCATAGAATATGTTTTGACCAATGTGTCATATCATCTCTATTCTTGATGGAGTCTTGTTTATTTGAAGCTTTCAAATTTAGTTAGGTAATTCTGTACTACAGTGATGTGGTTATTAGGATGGACTGACTGCTATCCTTTAGCATCTGTGACCTTGGAAAGTTACAAAGCCTCTTCCTCAGTTTCATTAACATTAGTAGTTTCAAGAACTTGTGAATGACTATGAGGATTGAGTGAAAGGATTCAATTATGGCTCTTGGAATAATAGCACATTGTGAACACTCATTAACTTGTTAGAATAATGATAATATCTTGAAATAAATACAAAAACAAATACTATTTCCAATTTCAAACTTTAGAACCATATCAGGGACAAAGATCCAAGTCTGGTACTCTAACTAGGATATATCTTTACAGTTTTGGATGAGTCACTTTATTACATAATGAAACATGATATAAATCTAATTGGCAGACTTTTTCTATAAAGTTAGTAAATACTTGAGGCTTTGTAGGCCAAGTTGCCTTGTTGCAAATAATCAATTCTTTGTTAGAGTGTGAAAGCATACATATATAATATATAAAAAAGTATGGCTGTGTTTCTCAATAAAACTTTATTTATAGACATTGAGGTTTGAATTTCATGTTTTTTTTTTTTTAATTATTTCCAGCCATTTAAAAAATGTTAAAAACCATTCTTAGCTCATTGGCTGCACAGAGGTAGGCAGTAGACTGTATTTGCCCTACAAAACATAACCTTTGATATCAGTCATAAAAAAATATGTTGTTAACAATAGGTAATATTTGTTGCATACTTACATGCCTCAGTGCATTTACTCTATAAGGTGGTGCTATTATTATTTCTTCCTATTTTTCCTTTAATAGATAAGTAACCTAAGGCTAGAAGAGCTTAAGTCATTTGCCAGAATTTACCCAGCCAGTAAGTGATGGATTCAAATGCTGAGTTCTTAGATCCCGGATTCTGAATTTTTAACTTCTGGCAATTTTGAAATTTTTGGTTACATTCTTTATTTGTGGTTGAATTTAAGATAATCACATTTCCTGAAGGAAAAGAACAGTTAGTATATATAATTTGTCTATTTAACAGCTCTGTCTGTTCACATTCTTCAGAGTGGTTTTGCCCTTAGCATTTGGGTATAGTTGATTGAATGTATAGACACATTCTTAAGTAACCTGGCAAAAGCACCCCCCTTACAAGCCCAGATATATGTCTTCTTTCTCATGTCTGAATTCTGAGGGTAATGCTTCCTGTACTCAAAACATTCATGTGATATTAACCTCTCTAATATCTCTTGCAGTTTCCTCTTTCCTGAGAATTCTCATTAGTATTGTGCATCTTTTTTTTTTTTTAATGGAAATTGAATTTGTGTATTTGTTATGCTGAGTAGCTAAAAAAAACTAGATAAAGAAGTTGCTTTGATTGGTTTGATGAAGATGGGGATGGGAATCTTGAGCTCTTTTCAAAGCTGTTTCAAGTTGCAATTCTAATTCTTGGCAGTACTTCAAATGTTGTTTTCTTTCTATTTATATTTGTACCTTGGTGCCTACCATAGGCCAAACATTTGATTAAGTATTTAAATAAATGAGTCATTAAATGAGGCTTACATATCTATTTTTATGTGTTAAGGTTACAAGAACAGCAAATCGTCCGATAGCTGCTGGAGACATTTCAATTTTTCAATCCTTTGTTTTTCTTGGAGGACAGCTGACTTTGGCACTGGGTATTCTTCTATGTTTGAATTACTACAGGTATATTAAATGTGTTTTCATAATCATGTATAAAAATCTCTTCTTTGAAATGAAAAAAAGTAAGAAAAAAGTAAAATAGAAATAGTTTTATCATAGAGTTGCTTATTGGCTACCTGACAAGCATCTGTAAGTTAGCAAGCATAAATACAGTAAACCACCACACATTATAAAATCTGCTTCAAGGTTGCTCTCAGCCAAAGGAGTTAAGAGATCATCATTTAATTTGTTCTGAACCACCTTCATTGTTTGTACAACGTGTTCCCAGAGGAACACAAGGTACTTTGTTGGGTTTTATAAGTGTATATACACCCACATGTATATGTAGTTTGATTTATGCTAATAATTTTATCTGAAGTACATGGAAGCAGGAGTGATTAGAATCATTTTCAGTAAGAGGAACTGTGTCTTTCCCAGATTCATGTAATTAATGAGTGACAGAAGAAATAAGTGGGAGGACTCCTAGATCTCTTAAACAGAGACACAATGTGTGTATAAGAAGACTGTTACAGAATACCTCAAGGCTGTGAGTGTGTGTGTGTGTGTGTGTGTGTGTGTGTGTGTGTGTGTGTGTTGGGGTTGGAGAGGTTTCAGTATATAAGTATTACTTTATAGAAACTGGACTTAATTACATATCTTGCCCTGATAGCATAAAAGCACTTTTGGAAGGTTATTCCTGGAGGGATGGTGTTAGATGAAATTTGAGGTTTTTTTGTTTTGTTCTGTTTTGGGTGTTTTTTGGTACCGGGGATTGAACTCAAGGGCACTCAACCACTGAGCCACATCCCCAGCCCTGTTTTGTATTTTCATTGGAGACAGGGTCTCACTGAATTGCTTAACACCTCCTCGTTGCTGAGGCAGGCTTTGAACTTGTGATCCTCCTGCCTCAGCCTCCCGAGCTGCTGGGGTTACAGGTGTGTGCCACCATGCCCAGCTGAAATTTGGGTATTTAAGAACATCTTATGGTTCCATAGTTGCTTTCTTTTTCCTGAGAAGTAACAGTTTTCTCATCTGTAAAAAGGAATGAGAATAAAGCCTCCTGCCTCCTGGGGTCATTGTGAAGATTCTCATGACTTAACAAATGTAAAGTACCTAGAATAGTGCCTAGTATAAGAGTACTATGTGTGTTAGTTGTTATTTTGTTGGGGTTTTATAATAACACTTAAAATATTTTTCTAATTAGTCCTTTAATAGAAAAAGTCAAAGTTTAGGAAGAAAATTTTACATAACAGAAAATATTACTTAAGATAAATATATCTTCCACTTAGTATTACTAATGCATTAAAATACTTAGTTGTTTCTAATGATTAATCCTGTTTTTCCTGTTTTCAGTATAGCTCTGGGAGCAGCATCCTTACTTCTTGTCATCACCTACCCACTAATGAAGAGAATTACATACTGGCCTCAGTTAGCCTTGGGTGAGCTTGGAATAGCTAAGTATTTCCTTTGATACTATATATATATATATATATATATATATATATATATATATATATATATATATATATATTTATAGAGAAAGACAGAGATTAAATATCAAGTCAGTTATGAATTTTCCAAACCAAATTAATTTTTATATTATAAAGAGGGCATTTATTCATTCCTATTGACTAATAAAATCTTCCATATTTATTTAATTATCATCCCCATCCTCATCATCATTATTTTCTGGAATCTTTTTAAAAAGCCTGCCCCTGTTCCAGACCCTATGACATACACCTGTAATCCCAGCTACACTGGAGGCTGAGGAGGAGGATTGCAAGTTCAAGGTCACTTAGCCACACCCTGTCTCAAAAAGGGCTGAGGATATAGCTTCATAGTGCTTCAGAGTGCCCCTGGGTACAGTCCTCAGTAACACCTCCTCTCCCCAGCAAATCTAGGCATGTTGTGAAAAGATGATTGATATGGGTGCCGTAAAAAATTTGGGGAATGAGATAGGAAGCATTCTAGAAGAACAAGGATTAAAAGTATGTGTGATAGCTTAGACAGTAGCCATTCTGTGAAGCTTTCTTAGACTTCCCAAGAAGGCAGTAATCTCTGGACTTCCATAGCCCTCTACTGTGGCATTTACTCATTTTAACATTAATTCAACAAAAATATATTGACAGCCTCCTATATTTCCCCATTAATAAATTGTAAGTAACTAAAGGTTAAGGCATTCTTTACATATGGCAGCATCTAACATATAGTACTTGGCATAGTGCAGGTTTTCAGTAGATTATTTGTTGGTGAAAAGAGAGAAAGATAGGTATGTTAATAAGTAAGTCAAAATCTATTGCAAAAAAAATCTACTCCTAGACTTTTCTATTTTTCTAGAATGTTCTAGACTATTCCAAGAGTGATTCTAGGTTTGGGGACCATTCTTCCAACAAATAAAAGAGCAAAAGGGCACTCCAGCCAATTGATGAAAGCCTGACTTGTGGGAAAGTTGTGATAGAATTATGTATCTTCTAAGATTTCTAATTGAATGCTCTCTTTCTTTTCATTATTAAAAAAAAAAAAAGTAGAAAATTATCTTCTTAACTAACTGGGATTCTTTTGGTAGATGGAGTCTAAGCATTTCCTATCCACAAGATAATACTCAAAAGCTGTTGCTTTACTTCTAACATTTATTAAACACTCCTTTTACCTGTGCCAGGAATTATCCTAGGTACTTAGAAGTCAAAAATGATCAAAACACATTTACCATCTTTAAGGAGGTAGAGAAGAAGACAAAAGATAAGCAGGTCTTTGTAGTACAGTGTAGCATGTGTGAATACTCTAGGACCACAGTTGAGGACATTTTCTGAATGGAAATAGGCAATAAAAGAGGAGAAAAGGGGTTTCTAAGAAAAAATATTGTTGCATTTAAGGTGTCTGAGGGAGTCACAGGCAGAGATGTTAAGTAGAATGTTAGTGTCTAGTCTGAAGCTTAGGGAAGTGATCAGACTTACAAATAGAGATTTAGGAGCTATTATGTTCACATTCACCGTGGAGGATGGGCTTGTAAAATAGGTGAGTATTCCCATCTCTACTCTTATTTCTATAATTTACGGGAGAAGTTGAGTGGTATTGGAAAGAACTCCGTTTTTCAGGTCTAAGTTTAGACCCCAGTAGTTGCTGCTTACTGACTACACCAGGTGCCTTACTAGGCAGGGTAAATGTTCTCATTAAACCTATTTACCTTATTGGGTGATATTATTCTATTAGCTATGTTATTTTAATTCTTAATTAAATTCTGAGCCTGTTTCCTTTTTGGTAATTTTGAGCTAATAAGTGCCATAGACGGCTAAAAGAATTTAATGAAGGAACACATAGGAGTCTCTTCAGACCCTAAAATAGCAAGCACTTAGTATATACAGATGCCCCTCTCCTTCCATGTGGAATTCTGAAGTACATCTTGACTTTTCCCCTCTCTGTTTTATCAATCATAGGGCTGACTTTTAATTGGGGAGCATTACTTGGATGGTCTGCTATCAAGGGTTCCTGTGATCCATCTGTGTGCCTACCTCTTTATTTTTCTGGAGTTATGTGGACACTGATATATGATACTATATATGCTCATCAGGTAAAGAAATAATATTTTTTCTTAACTTTGGTTTATATATTGTTTTTAGAGAACCTTAAAATCAGAACCAAATAAAGGAGAAAGTTGTTTTTTTTCCTAAAAAGAAAGGCACAATTCCATAACTCCCAACAAAATACTTGTTTCATATTTATGTATGTTAACCAAAGAGTTTGACTAGTCTGTTTTATTTACAAGAATTTAAGTAATTTTTACTATACTCAAGGACTATTTTCAACACTTTTCAAATACTAGTTTATTGTTCACAATAGCCTGCAAGGAAGGTAATTTTATTATTGTCATTTTACAGATGTATGAAGTATGTATGAAATAACTTGGCCATGTCACACAATAGGTGGCAGAGCTGAGATTCAAACTCAGTTTCCAGAATCTGTATTTTTAATGTTATACAATCCTTCCCCTCTATATACCTTTAATCATTGTATTGATCTTTTTTTTTTTTTACTTAGTACACATTTTTACTGATTCTTTGTCATTGTTATTTTAAGACTACATAATATCCATTAACTTGGTATGCCATAGTTATTTTAAATTTAACAGTATGTCTATTTTGGCCATTTAAGCTGTTTCTGAGTTTTTACAATTTATAAATATATTTATAAATATTATAAATCATTAATAGTTCATGAACATGAGGTCTTCAGGTAAATTTTTATGAATGGTATTACTGAATTAAAGGTATACACTTTTATAGCTTTTTTTTAATTTTTAAAAATATTTATTTATGTATCTTTAGTTTTAGGTGGACACATTATTTTGTTTTTATGTGGTGCTGAGGATCGAACCCAGTGCTTCATGCATGCCAGGCGAGCGCTCTACCACTCAGCCACAACCCCAGCCCTTTTTTTATAGCTCTTGATAATGCTTTGACATAATTTTGATTTTTGAAACTTCTTTTTTTAACATTTTTTTATTTATGACCTTGTACATTTATGCTTCTTTTCTACCTTGAGATGTAGTTAACAAAAAATTATATTTTCAAGATATATAATGTGATAATTTGATATACATATACATTGTGAAATGATTACCATAATCAAATTAATTGACACACTCATCACTACAATTAATTACTGTTTGTGCATGTGGTGAGGGTGTTTATAAACTTTAAAAACTTTTTAACAACATTTTTCTTATAAATTATGATTATATATTCTCAATTATTTGCTTAAAGAATATGTCATGATTTAATAAAATTCTTTTTGTAGTATTTCAACCTGGATTTCATCCTTTTTACTCCATTACTGTTACATATGGAGAAGCAGATCTGTAATCAGTCTTATTTCTGAAGTAGTATTGACTCACAGTTTAGGAGAGATACTAAGCTAGTGATTAGAATAACTGTACTCCAATTAAATTGACTTCTTTAGTAAAACACCACATACTCATTGAGATTTATGATTCACATAATTAGGCAGTTTTTACCCTGAATGTGATTACAGTATGAAAGAAAAAGAAATAGGTTAATCCCATACTTAACTGTAGTTTAGATTTGGTCCCTAAAAGATAGCCTGTCAAGTAGCTGACTGTCCGCAGTTGAGTGTACAGTTCAGCATGCAGCCACTGATATCATGTGACCCTAATTACAACATACAGTTACTGGGGGAGACCACACAACTAGATGTGCATAAACAGAAAAGACTTGATGGGAAAGCCAAGGAATTGGGCTACAAGTATAGGGGATGGATGATGTGATTATGTGGTGAGTGAGCATTCTACCTGTATTAAAATACATAAGAAATTATTGAGATTTGAGAACTTTGAGGTAGAAAGGAGCTATGTGAAGAATTAGAGTTTTAATCGTGATATAGTAATGTGATATAATTTAAATCATTTTATGGTTATAAGAAATAAAATACATGGGAATAGAGCTGGCTGATGATTTTAGTATTGCATGTAACTTTGGTTCAACCTGCATATTCATTATGATTAGTCTATATTTCTATGTTAGTATCATCCCTTACAGCTTGTGATATATCAGCATGCTCTTTAAAAGACTTTTCTTCTATAGCTAAAAGGCAGCGATAATTGAATAACCTTGGGAATATATTTAAAACTGCTAAATTATAATTTTGAAATATGAAATTTGTGTATATAGTTAAATCCCCCAAAAAACAATTTCTTATTATTTTCTGATATTAGGACAAAAGAGACGATGCTCTGATTGGTCTTAAGTCCACAGCACTGCGGTTCCAAGAAAACACCAAGCAGTGGCTAACTGGCTTCAGTGTTGCCATGATGGGGGCGCTGAGCCTAGTGGGAGTAAATAGTGATCAAACTGTTCCATACTATGCTGCTCTGGCCACTGTCGGAGCCCATCTAGCTTACCAGGTTTGAACTTTTTCTTTTTTCCCTCATTTTTCCTTGGTATAAATTATAAAAATTATTTAAACAAAGTGCCCTCTATGTTTAGCAAGGAACTTCTTAAACAACCAGTTGATTTGTATTACCTTGAATTGCCCCTTCCCCTGCCCCAAGTTGTCATATTAAATATTTGGCTAAATTATTTTAGAGAAATATTATAAACCTAAGCTTGGATTTTCCCCTTTGATTTTCCTGGAATCACTTCTGATGCATCTGGGAAAATTTCAGCAGTGTGTGAAACTTGTGGATTGAGTTGAATTGCTCTAAAAGCAAACTGATAAACCAAACTTAAAAAAAAAAAAAAAATCTTAGTTTCTGTTAATGATTAGTAGACTAATCATTCAGAAGTATGGGTTTCACTGACATTGAGACCAGTGCCAGGTAAGACATGACACGTAAACATGTCTAGGTTCTGCCTAGAAAGAAGGAAATTATAATTTCAAAATATTCACCCAGCACCACACCGCGAGTCCCTACAAGCTTATAGTGAAAGTCTGCATTATTGACTTACAAAATGAATGAACTAAATCTAATTTTAATTTAATAAATTGGCTATTTGTATCAGTGTTCTCTTTTTCTTTCTTTGAATAGAATTGACAAGATGTTGGTGAATCTTTGCTTAGATGATCTATTTTAGGCAGATTGTTATGAGTTACTGGTCAGTGTAGGCAAGACTTGTACAACAAGGAATGGTATGAAGGAAACTGAAATCTAATGTACTGATTTTCCGGCATTGTTTTTTCATTGTGAAAGCTAAAAGATGTGAATTGGTGATTCTCTAGAATATCACCATTTTCCTCTTTAG
Source organism: Callospermophilus lateralis (assembly GCF_048772815.1). Classification (NCBI taxonomy): domain Eukaryota; kingdom Metazoa; phylum Chordata; class Mammalia; order Rodentia; family Sciuridae; genus Callospermophilus; species Callospermophilus lateralis. The sequence goes on along the minus strand of NC_135312.1, from coordinate 64,096,483 downwards.
AATTTCTCAGCATCCCCTTCTGGCCATAACTCATTTCTATGAGGACTGTCATCATCAATTGATTTTCTGGTCTGGATAATAGATATACATGAATATTTAAGCACCTGGATATTAGATGGAAGAGGAACACAAAAATTACGAGAACAACCACAAATATAAGGAATCTGTGGAACCCACTTTACATTTGCAACTGCATATGTCTAGTCCTTAATTCAGTGTTCTAAGATGGATATAATCTTCTAGTATTTGAGTAGAAAGGAAGACCATATAATAAGGAAGAACTAGTTCCCTATGCGTAGGGAAAACTAAAACAAGAACATGAGACTTTCATGACGTATTTGCAGGGCTACCATAGAGGGGAAAGTATGTTTGTGTGTTCTAGGTTCTCTATATCCCCTTCTCCATGTAGGGATGGGAAGAATGTTTAGAAATGTATAGGGACATCCCTGGTTCTCTCATACATTTAGTCATTGAGAGCCAAGAGTATTAACTGTTTCAGTGCACCAAACAGCCCTGCACAATAGAATTGTCCTGCCCAAATGTGACTTGTCCTTGGTTGAGAGTAAAGTTTGAACCAGAGGATGAGAGTTGCAAGGAAGCCAACTTCAGATCACTGTGTAAGGAAGAGCTTTCTGAGTATAGGGAACACTTTGGGTCTGAAATGCTTGAGACAAGAAATACTTGAGAGTTTTGGAATATTTGCATATCCATATGCTCATTTTTGTTTCATGTACATCTTATTCACATAACCTGAAGACAATTCTATAAAATGTTTTTAATATGTCTGCATTTTGACTGCAGTTCGTTAAATGAGGCCAAGTGTCGAATTTTCCACTTGTGATACGTCAAGTCTGCTGTGGTGTCAGTTTTGGATTTTGGAGCATTTCAGATATTCGGTTTAGGGATGCTCAATCTATAGTCAGAACTAAGAATAGTATGAGTTACCTCTCAAAGCATTCACACACCCCTTACCAGAATTTTTTAGGACACAGCTTGGATGATTCTCAGTGAAAAATAATGATAGATTTTTCCACATTGGGAGACAATTTGGGATATAGTATTTCCCATTACTTAAAATTCAGTGACTACTATTTCCTCTGTATTGATTATTTCTTTGTTATATTCCAAAGCCCTGACTAGATACCAATGCAGTATTATGTTCTTCTCTTACAGATTTACACCCTAGACATCCACAGACCTGAGGATTGTTGGGATAAATTTACCTCCAACCGAACAATAGGAATAATCATTTTTTTAGGGATTGTCCTTGGGAACTTGTGGAAAGAAAAGAAGATAGATGAAACAAAGACAAATAAAGATAGTAAAATAGAAAATTAGCAAATAAAGTTTAGGAATTAGGAAAACAAATTTTGACAAAACACTCTCAGGCCTTGCAAGCACATAATTAGGTAAAATAAGCAATCTGGTGCAATATGTTAAAGAAGTAAGAACCAAAAGATGAAGATTTATATCATATTTACCTGGGTTTTAATTCATCTATTTGCTAGCAGAATTATTCCCCTGTCACAGAAACCAGGGACTCTCTTAAGATTTGAGATGACCTTGATATTTAAGTTGATGCATTCTTCTGCCCATTATAATTCTCATCTGAAGTTATGGAAATCATGAGAGTTTTAGCACTTTAGAAAAACCCTGATATGTATCTCATCAAAATGAATGTCTCTGTAGGAAAATATAGTTTCTATTTATTTTTTATATTATCTAATTATAATTTATAAAATAGAAACATGTTTGAATGTATCATTTTTCTCCATACCCCTTCAGAATGTTTCCAACACAGCAACCAGAGTAATTCTCTTAAGTGACCTAAGTAAGGTCATGTCATTCCTCTGCCCAGAACCCTCCAGGATCTCCCCTGGTCGCTCAATACAAACTCAGAATCCTGTTACCTGCTAGACTTTCATGATCTGGCTTCATCTCTCATTATTCTTCATACTCAAACCTGCTCCAGCCATGCTTTGTGCCTTACTGTTCTCAGTCAGTGTAGGCAGACTCCTACCCTAGGACCTTTTCATATACTATTCACTTTGCTTGAGTGAAAACTAGGTCTTACTCCTTTACTGCAGGTCTTTTTCTCTTCCCCACTTCCCTCCCCCCTACCCATCCTTTCTTCCTTCTTTTCTCTCACTGAATTGTGATCTTCCTGCATCCACCTCCCAAGTCACTGGAATATAAGCATGCACTACTGCACCTGGCTTCCAGTCTTTTCTTGAAGCTCACCTTCTCGAAGAGGCTTTTCTTAGTCACTGTTTCTAAAATTTATACAGATATTACCCATACTTCCTGTCTCTAAAAAGCTCTTCATTGCTTTTTTCTTGCAACACTTATTGTTAACCTAAAATACCTTTTACTTGATTTAAGTGACTATCATGGACAATGAGATGAAGAGGCAATCACTTGTATATGTGGGTTGTGGGCAGCAACAAATGTTAACTTGTATAATATTGATGACAATGACAGTAATGCAACCGACTGAGCACTTACATATTCCCATCACTGATCAATAAGCCTAGGAAAAATTGTTTAACTTTTTCCAGCAAATAATGAAACATTGAAAGTGTTAAGACTTAGGACAGAAGTAGCAGCTGTAACTTTGCTGTAGTAGCAGTGAATTGAAGGAGGAAGAAGGAGGAACATGGTACCCTACTTATGATTGCCTTTAATTTTACCTAATTCTTACACTGATCAAGATAGAATTTAAGGGCTGGGGATGTGGCTCAAGCGGTAGCGCACTCGCCTGGCATCCGTGCGGCCTGGGTTCGATCCTCAGCACCACATACAAACAAAGATGTTGTATCCGCCGAAAACTAAAAAATAGATATTAAAAAAATTCTCTCTCTCTCTCTCTCTCTCTCTCCTCTATCTTTAAAAAAAAAGATAGAATTTAAATTATTGATTTGTTTTCTTAATAATATCATGTTATATTTTAAAATGCTTAACCATCTTAACCCATTATCATTGACTTCAGTTAAAAGGAGGATGAATGGCATTGGTTTCATTTTCCTAAGTTGAAAAAAATTGAAAGAAATTTTGGAATCAATAAAAATCTTGCAGCCATTTGTGAAGACTCGGGGCAGGAGAAGAGAAAGTTAATTCATAGATTCACTTGCTCTCAAAAGCTGCTAAAACTTAACTGGATCATTTTAGTTCTTTCACATTTCTGCTTTTGTCTTCCAGTAGACAAGCAGAAAAAAAACAATATAAATGGGTAAGGGTAAGATAGGAAATAAAGATGAAGTAGGATATTAGCCTCTAGAATCAAGGACTCAAAACAATTCCGACTCAGAAAGAACAACTGTCATCCATCTACAGTGAAGATTGTCTGTACCCTGTATAATTATGAGGGGTATTGCCAGACATAAAATGACAGTGGGAGTCACCAGTCTTGGGAAATCTATTAAATGGATAGAGTCCTTGCTCTAGACATCTACTTTGGATTCTGTGAGTCTGTATAGAGAAATGAGTGAAAGAGTTCTTTCTATAAATTGTGGACAGTCATCTTGCTTAAATTTATGATATCACATGTGCTGCCTCTCCCTCTTCCTGAATTTCTTTGCTACTTTGCTCAATGCCTAGATTAGAAAGGCCTTCACAATCAGGTCCCACCCTACCATTTCCCAACTCAGCCTCAAACCTCAACCCTCAGGGCCTCTCTTCACTATCTTCAGATCACACTCCCGCCCTTCTCTGTCATTACAACTGTTCTGCCAGCAGATAGTATGGTGAGGCCCCTGGAGTAATAGGCCCAGGTTTGAGTACTCTGGCAGTCTTCAGCTAGGACCCCTCTGGCACCATGTCCTCATCTGCCAAACTGAGCTATCATTAACATTTAACTGATTTGGGATATGTTTGAGTTATGGACTGACTCTTATGCCCCAGAAAACTTCATATATTGAAGTTCTAACCCCTTGTATCTCAAAATACCCCTTGTCTGTATTTACAGATAAGATCTTTAAAGAAGTGATTGAGTTAAAATGAGATCTTAAGGGTGTATACTAATCCAGTGTGATTGGTGTCCTTGTAAGAAGGAAATCTAGACATAGAAACTAGACAAATGAATGCATAGAGACACATGCACTGCAAGAAGGTAGCTTATCTGCAAGCAAAGGATAGAGGCCTCAGGAAAAAACAAACCTGCTAGCACTTTGATCTCAGCCATTTTATATCCACAACTGTGAGAAAACAAATTTGCTTTTTAAGTCACCTAATCTGTAGTAGTTTGCAATGGCAGTCCTATAAAACTAACAGGAAGCCCTGAGTCTGGCATAGGAAAGCCATCTACAAAGGGAATTCACAGAAACACTCTCATTTTCCTGCAATTCTTCCTTTTTGTCCCAAAGCACAAATTTTGGACCTTCCAGTATCCACAACTATAGTTGGCTAAATAAAACCCTCCCAAAGATGTCCACATTATAATCACCAGAACTGGCAAATATGTTACATAGTAAAAGGCACTTCACAGATGGCTGAGTTAAGGCTCTTGAGATACAGAAATTATCAGTTTGTGTAGGGGTGCAACATAATCACCAGTTCTTAAAAAAGGGCAGGAAAGTCAAAGGTAGTGATAAGCCAGGCATGGTCACACACGTGTGCCTATAATCCCAGAAACTTTGGAAACTGAGGCAGGAGGATCACAAGTTCAAAGCCAGCCTTAGTAACTTAACAAGGCCCTAAACAACTTAGCAAGACCCAGTCTCACAAAAGAAAAAAAAGGTGTTAGGGATGTGTCTTAGTGGTAGAAAGCCATTGGTTAAATCCCTGCTACCTGCCCCCCACACACACACACACACAAAGGCTGTGGTATGAGATGTGATAGCAGAAGCAAGAAATTGGAATGATGGGAGAAAGGCATTATGAGCCAAGGAATGAAGGTGGCCTTTGGAAGCTGAAAAAGGAAACCGGCACATCCTTCAGCATATAAGAAGGAGCCAGCCCTGCTGACACCTTGACTTTAGCCCAATGGAGCTAATTTTTGGACTTCTGATCTCCAGAACCATAAGATAATAAGTTTGTGTCCTTTTAAGTCACTACATTTATGGTAATTTATTATAGCAGGCACAAGAAACCAATACAACTATTCCAGCTCTCACTGACCCGTCCTCTGAATTCCCAGAGCACTTAGTACCAGTGGAGCAGTAGCTAAAAATTCAAGTCCTGGCCACAGCTGCTTGGGTTGGAATCTGCTTTAATACCTACTAGTGGGATGATTTTGAGCAAATTCTCTGATCTCTGAGGTTCAGATGCTCAAATAGGGATGATAATACCTTTTCACATGAGTTTAAAAATTTTGTCTCCCCCTGTTAGAATAAAAATTTTATGACAACTGGGACTTTGTCTTATTTGCTGAAATGTCCCCAATACACCACACCATAAGTACTCAAATATTTATTGTACATCAAGTGAACTAACATTTGAGCCACTTGCCAGACCTGTTGTTAGCTGTAACCATTAGACAGATATGTGTTAGTGTTGCTGGGGATTGAACCCAGAGCCTTACATATGCTAGACAAACCCTCTGTCACTGAGCTACATCCCTTGCTCAACCATTAGAAATCATTAATGTCATGTAAAATTTATAACAGAGGCACCATAGTAAAAATAATTTCGTGTATACATGATCAAAACTATGTAAAAGTATAGGTAAAGAAGATGAAAGAAGCAAAAAAAGTTATATCTTAGGTAACAGATTATTAGAATGTGGTTTTATAATAAAATTGGAAAGGTGTTACTTCTAAATTTCATGTTTAAGCTAATCCAGTATAATTTGTAGTTTTTAATATTTGCAAGATAACCTATGTGTAGTCCTCACAAATACAAAGGCAAGAAAATTATCATTTTCATAAATTCTTCCCAAAATAAAGAATAGGATTGAGGACCAGAGGAAGACATTTAACTAGCCCCAGACGTCCCTGTCTTCCTTTGAGCATAATCAATCCTTGGACAACATCTGAAATTACATTTCTAAGAAAAGATAAACCCCAATAGAGCACTAAAGTTAGACCATCCTTGTGCTGCCAAGAAGTCACATTGTAAAACAGTCATAATCCCACCTCACAATAGAAGCAACACATTTTCTTAACCAATGATATCAGAGCTTCCTGTAAGGTTGAATAATAATTGCCACACCTTGCTCATTATCAGAAACATGACCAAGAATAGCAATATTGCCTTACTTATCTTCAGGACAAGAAGCAGAAAGTTATCTACAGCTTTCTTCTCTTCTACCTTAAAAAAATAAGAATTACTGCATTTTCAATACAAATGTGTGTGTATACATTTTTTACTTAATATTTTCTCCTATCTTTAATCATTCTTTAAAAATATCAGTATTTATTGGCTGCCTAGGTTATTACCATATCTATGTAGTATAATTTAATCACTCATTTAACAAGTAGGTTTTTATATTTTTTCATCATTTTCAACACTCTTACAAGTGTCTTCTCATTTGGAATTATATAGGTAAAAGGTAACAAGCTAGCAAACACAAAGAAATGTTAAAATTAATTTAAAAGACAAAGTTCTGAAAATTAAAGCAACCAACTGAAGTTTTTTTTTTTTGGTTGTTTTGTTAGTGCAGGGGATTGAACCCAGGGGTGCTGCACCACTGAGCCACATCCCCAGTCCATTTTATCTTTTATTTTGAGATAGGGTCTCACTAAGTTGCTCTGACTGACCTTGAATTTGAAGTCCTCCTGCCTCAGCCTCCTGAGTAGCTGGGATTACAGGTGTGCATCACCACATTTGATTCAGGTAAGTTTTTTTTAAAGTTTTCAAATGACAGTACCCAGTGGTGACAAGGATGTAGTAAAGTGGATCTGTCTGTCCTTTAGTATTGGCAATAAAGGACAGCATCTTGAAAAGCAGTGTGGCAATGCATAATCAAAACCATAAAACTATAAATTAGAAGGTGTAAGGAATGTAATTTCTTGAATTCAAAGAAACCTTAATGAAGTTTGGCAAACAGAAAGCTTTTGTGACTTAGTTGCAAGCTGTTGATAGCACTGATACACAGGTACTGGCTTTGGGGTGGGATAGATCTTGATGTGAAAATCTGCTGAGTGACCACAGCCAAGTTACATTCAAAGCCTTAGTTTCCTTATCTGATAAATATAGGGAATAATATTTCACTTAATTGTCATGAGGAAAAAGTTAAACAAACTTCTTGACACATAATAAAACCTCAAAAACTGGCCTCCCTGCACTTAGCCTGTAGCAGACAGCTGGGACGACACAGGGGGGCTTCTTAAGTCACAATCCTGCTCGTGCACCCAGCCCAGAGAGAATTCAAGATAAACCAGGTAGTATGTAGCTGCGGCTAATCCAAGATTTGATTCCACATTTAGGCAGAGCTTCCATCTGGTCAGGGTGAAGATGCTGCAGGCGCCAGAAAGCATCTACCACCTCTCAATGTATTCATAAATTAGAATCTAGTTAGGAAATATTGATGGTAGCATAAAACTTAAAAGCATGACATACTAGTCTGTTTTGTTCTTAAATGGCAGATTACCTTTCAAATCATAGTAGCGTGGGGAGAAAGAATAGTTTTTGAGGTATATTTGTTTGGCACAGTGAATTTTAATGTTAATTTTGATTTTAAGAGCACTACCAGGGCTTGCATTGTGCCTTGAGGACCACCAGAGGACACATGAACCAGGCTGAAGCCTCCTTGGGACCATCCAGGGAGACCCACATCCCCCTCAGCAGGTACATCATCCAGGCCACTGACCTCACAGAGGGGATCCAGAGAGATCCAGCTATGGTTTGAGCCGGAAGCTTGTGAATAGGCATATAGAGGCTGCCACAGCAGTGGCTACTCAGCCTGAAGGTGCAGGCTGCTCTTGAGGCCCTTGCTGCCCGGAACCAACTACCTTAGTCATCAAGCACTTAAACCCATACTCTTACCAGTGGCTCTCAAACATATTCCCTGTCCACCTTCTGCCCCATCCTCACCCAAAACAATTTGAGGCACCCACAATATATGCCTATCTATATTCTAAGCCAGGACAAGACTGGATCAAATCCTTTCTGTACCTAAGTGCAAGACATCTCTTGGGATATCATCAAAAGTAGGTAGTGCAATGTCTCCTCCCCCTTAGGGGAGACATTAAAATTCACTATGCCAAACCAACACACCTCCAAAACTGTTCTTTCTCCCCACACTCCTATGATTTGAAAGGTAATCAGCCATATAAGAACAAAACAGACTAGTATGTCATGCTTTTAAGTTTTATGCTACTATCAGTATTTCCTAACTAGATTCAGTTTTATGAATACATTGAGAGGTGGATGGTGAAAATAGATGATAGATGATGAATGGATGCATGGACAGATGCATGGATAAGCAAGCAAACAATGGCTCCATAGACATACAGTTGCTTCTTGTCTCCTGACATTTTAATCATAAAATGGGAAAAATCCCTATCCCTCTTTCCCTTCTCAACATTGAGTAGAATACTAAGAACAGAGCACAGTATATAGACAAGCAAAAACAGGCGCCAGTTGCTTATTGAAGAAAAACATGAAACTGGTAGAGTAATAGAGGTCACAGACCACCTAGTCTAGCAAATTTTTCTAACTTTTGATAAAAAGGTGGAAATTTTTTTCCAAGTATATTCTCACATAAACTCCAAGCATTGTAAGTACAGGTGAAAGGCAGAGACACTTCCCTCAGGCTGGGTGGAAATGCTGAAACCTGCCTTCTGAGCCTCTCTTTCTTTTAAGATTCACAGAGCCCACTTAGAAAAACAGTGATCTCCTATCCGGGTGTAGTGGTGTACGCCTGTAATCCAGCGGCTCGGGAGGCTGAGGCAGGGGGACCACAAGGTCAAAGCCAGCCTCAGCAACTTGCTGAGGCCCTAAGCAACTTAGTGAGACCCTGTCTCAAAATAAAAAATAAAAAGGGCTGGGGATCTGAGTCAGTAACTAAGTACCCCTGGGTTCAATCCCTGGTACCAAAAGAAAAAGAAAACTGTTTATCTCATGATCTTGCATATAAAAAAAACTAAAGCTAGAGAAATAATTTACTCATAATCAGAAGAAGTTATTGCCACATGAGAATTATAAAAAGAATGAACATTTAATACACATGGTTACCTATTATACAACTTGGAGCTAACTATTCAAACCTCTCTAGCTTCAGTTTTTTATCTAAATGGGTTAAATAATATCTCTGTCATGGTGGTGAAGTAAGAATTACACAAGAAAATGGTCTCATCCAGACTCCTAACTGTCATCTGCACATCAGTTACTGCCAAAAGTGTACCTCCAGCCTAAACCTCCTTCTTGAACCTGACCTACTTCACTGCCAAATAGGCACCTCCAGCTTCATATGTCCAAAACTGAACTCCTAATCTTATTCCTCAAACTTTCTCATCCCCATCTCCTTGCCATCTTAGCAGTGGCATCATCCATTCTTCCTTTATCTAGCCAAAACCTTGCAGTCAGCCATGACTTCTCTCCTTCTCTCACTCCCTATCCAAAACATTAGAAAAGCTCTACCTTCAAAATCTATGCAGAATCCCCTTTCTTCCCTTCTCTATGGTTGTCATCCTGGTCCAAGTCATCATCTTCCATCCAGAATGCAGGCTATAGCTTCCTAATTGAACTCCCTCCTCCTCCTTGCCCCCTTTTACTGTATTCTCACACAGGAACCAGACTGATCCTGCTCTAACCTAAGCCAGTGCACGTCATGCCTTTGCTCAGCACCTCCCAGCAGCTTCCTGTGTGAGCCCAAGTCCTCAGCATGGCCGACAGTCCTGTTACCTGCTGGCTCATCCCTCACTCTCCCCTCCACCAGCACTGCTGTGGCCAGCCCCCCTGGCCTCTTGCAGTTCCAGGAGCACTTCCTCAGATACTGCCATGGTTGCTCCCTCTTCTCTTGCAGTCTTTACACAAAGGTCACCATCTCAGTGAAACCTCTATCTTCATTTTCTGAAACTTCACACACACCAGGCATGAACTTATTTCTTCTGTTCCTGCTGTATTTTTCTCCATATTTAATACATAGAATTTGTTTATCTCATTTTCTTTTTTATCTACCCTCACCAACCAGAATTTAAGCTCCATTATGGCACAGATGTTTTCTATTTTGATCAATACTTTATCTCCAGTGCCTGGAATAATGCCTAGCACATAATCTTTCAATAAATATTTGTTGAGTGAATCATGTATATAAAACTTAACAGCACAATCTGTGCCCAGTAAATGCTGTCATTGTTTATAGACATTTTCAGCATTTTTCCCCTCTCTGAACAATTTCCTTTGCCATAAGCAATTTATGAAAAATTATTTGCTTAAGAGAGAGCTGATTTTTTTAGGGTTTATTTTAGAAAAACAATTTTAACATTCACTTTTGGAGCCTGGGTTTCTTAAATTGTTTTAATTTAGTAAGGTTTGGGAAACATAGAACAGAAAATGAAGAACTTGCCAAAATTAGCTTGAACTTTAAAAGGGTTGCCCTACCTATTAATAAAGCATAAATTTAATGTAAATAAATAGAAAGTAATGCAGACAAACATTAACTAGATTTCTATTTGTTTATTTGCTAATTTAAAACTTGAACTTGTTCTTTTAAAAATTAAATTTAACAATTAAGTTTCCTTAAGCACCACTGTAACAAAGTAAATTATCTTTTGAACAACCAATTAAAAAAAAAAAGTAAATTATCATGACTCTCATTTTGTTTATATTTCACTGTATCTATAAAGAGAACTACTGGCTCTAGAGGTCAGGTTCTATTGTGGAACTGCTTCATAAACAAATTGCTTTCAGTTTACACTATTTTCTCAAAGAGAGATAAAGACAATGTTAAAACTTCAAAATCCAGAGTAATTTATGTATCTGGTAAGTATTTTTTTCTCATCTTTTGTGTTTCTTTTTATTTATTTTTTAATTAACTTTTTATTTGTATATGACATTGGAATGCATTATAATTCTTATTGCACATATAGAGCTATTTATTTATTTTTAATTTGTTCTAATTAGTTATACATGATAGCAGAATGCATTTTGATTCATTATACACAAGTGGAGCACAACTTTTTATTTCTCTGGTTATACATGATGGTTTCTGGTAAGTAAAAATACACACTCTGAATATCTTAATCAAAGCCACTTAGATTACAAATAAGAAAGTCTTTAGCACAGATCAATTAGTTAATAATAGAAAACTAAGATCTCAGGATACATGGAAGAATGTAGGGGAAAGGTATACAATTTTATAATTTCTCTTTCATTCATTCTGTTTTTAGCAGATCTTCATATGTGTGTAGATAAGTGTTCCTTTAAAATGAAATGTTATGGAGGCTATACTACCCCATGTAAGTTCCAAGGAAGAAGGAACAGCAAGGACATAAGGCTGAAAGAGGGATGGACTGAGTAGATTCAAGGAACAACAAGAAGACCAGATTTCTGATCTTGTTTTCATAGTCTATAGCCATACCACATTATAAGAGATGGGAAAGATGTAGAGAAATTAGAAATCTTATGCATTGATGGTGAGAATGCAAAATGGTATTCACTTTGGAGAAGAGTTTGGCACTTTCCTTTAGTTAACTAACTGGCTATGTGACTCAGGATATCACACTTCAATATTCACCTAAGAGAAAGGAAAGCTTATATTCACACAAAGCTTGTCCATGAATATTGATAGTAGTTTGAATCATAATCACTCTAAACTGGAAAGCACAAATATCGATCAATAGATAAACAATAAATACACTGTGATACATATATTTATACATAAAATAAGATGGAATACTACTCAGAAATAAAAAAGGAACAAACCTTGGATGATACATGTAGCGACATGCAAAACATGCATGAATCTCAACTACATTAAGCCAGGTGAAAAAGCAAGACTCAAAAAACTATGTACTATATGATTTCACTTATATGACATTCCAGAAGAGGTAAAAGTATAGGAACAGGAAACAGATTGGTGACTGCAGAGTGGTAACTAACTACAAAAGGGTGTGTGGTATACAATGTTTTATATCTTGATTGCAGTAGTATTACATAATCGTATGTGTTTGTTTCTCAAAACTCATAGAATTGTACATACACACGCATATGTGAAGGCACTGGGTAAAAAAGGCCAACTACCAGACTAGGAAAGAGACCCTCCGAGGAAACTGATCCTGCCAACACTTGGTATGAGACTTCCAGCCTCCAGATTGTAAGGAAGGAAATTTCTGATGTTCAGGCCACTGGGTCTGTAGTACTTTGTTATGGCAGCCCTAGGAGGCTAATGCATCAGCTATGCACATAGAAGGCAATCCCTTGGCCAGCTCTCAGCCCCAGCCTAGCCCATTAACTACTTTTTTCTCGTAACACCCAGCTTCATGGCACCCAGTTAGCAAATGAGCCCTTGATATCTGAGTCCCTACACAGGCCCACCCACCAGTCTTGCTCCTCTTATACTATGGAATATTTGCCAGCCTTGCCTGTGTGCCCTGGAAGGGTGTTTCCTATTTACCAGTCTTGATCATGGTTTCCTGGCCAGTGTCAGTCCTCTTGGTCCCTAAGAGGGTGTTTCCTGCTCGTTCAGTAACTATAGATAAGCTCTGGGCTGGGTCAATTCCCCAAATTTGTTTACCACCCAGTGGGTACAACTACATCTCCAAGAAGTTTTGAATCCCAGCTTGAGGAGACCCTTCCTAGTATCTTTCTTCCTTGGGTCCTTGGGTTCTTTTTTTTTTTTTTTTTTTTAAAGAGAGAGTGAGAGAGAGAGAGAGAATTTTTTAGTTTTCGGCGGACACAACATCTTTGTTTGTATGTGGTGCTGAGGATCGAACCTGGGCCGCACGATGCCGGGCAAGCGCACTACCGCTTGAGCCACATCCCCAGCCTTTCCTTGGGTTCTTTTATTAGCCCTACAATATTCTTAAGAGCTCCCTCTCCTTATAATCATTCCTTTATTAAAGTTAATTCTTTATATTAAATTCACTGTTCAAATTATGCTTGGACTCTGGTCTAGTACCAAGTCTGAATGATACAGAACTGGCATGGGAGAAATTCCAGGAGATACACTTACAAGATGGGATTTGTTGGTCATATCCTTTGATTTGAGCACAGTGCTAAGGTCCTTGCCAAGGGGAAATGGAATGCAAGGACAGCACAATCAAACTATCACGTGCTTAATTATAATAGAGTGCCAACCCAATAAACGGTCTCAAGGGCCCAATTGGCTGCTATACTGTCAATGTTATTAAATGAGGACTATAGAGAAAGTAGAATGAGATTGTTCTGAGCACACTTGAGTACTTATAGAAAAGAAATAACAAACTCAAATCTAACTTTCAGCTCAAGTCATTGTTGGAGAACCAGAGAGTTTCCATGACAGTCTTCCAAACATCTGTTATTTCTTGTAACCAAAGGACTAATATTGCTGAAAATTAAACCTACAATTTAACAGTATAGGTTTCTGGATTACAGCAATATTGAATTTATAGTTTTGGAGCTTCCCTGTCCTGGAGTAGCTGTGCTCTGTGGAAGACTAGCCTTTCTTTGCTTAAATACCTCTGATAATCTCATCAGAAGCATAGGCCTAGAAAGGGGTTACTCATTTTGAAAATCTACCACAGTCACCCTAATTGCCATCAGATCCATAACTAGTGCTACACTTTTAGATTACATATAGCCCCATAAATCAGGGATGCATTCTAAAAATGTTAGGGAACGAAGAGCAGAATATAACACTAGATCAGGCCAAGTTCATTCACTGGGGTGTACTTACTAGAGAGCTTCCCTATTGCCATATGGAAGGATGCCAAAGTCTTTGGGAGACAGGAATATTGGACTAGATTAATCACATGCAACCTGCACACTTTTCCTGAACCATGTTTCAGGAGAAGACCCAGAAGACAAGTCCCTTCACCAAGGCTTCAGTCTTGAAACTGTGGTTGTCACCTTTGTAAGTTAGGCATGATTATAAAAGATGTCACCATTGAGAAGGGTTACCTGATTTGCATGGGGGTTACAGAATCCCAGAGCAGAGGAAGCAAAGTTACATTTTTTAAATATTTATTTTTTTGTTGTAGTTGGACACAATACCTTTATTTTATTTATTTTTATGTGGTGCTTAAGATCGAACCCAGGGCCTTGCACGTGCTACGTGAGCACTCTACTGTGGAACCACAACCCCAGCCCCCAAAGTTGCAATATGTGACCACCAAGACTAGATGTGTGGGCACACCTGCAGTACAGGGTGGCAGGGTCATATTGTCAATCTTTTCCCTTGGCTCACAAAGACCTTTGGCAGTGGCTAATTGATCATGATGTTCCTGGGAACAAAGTATTCAGGCAGTCTAGTATATTGCTTGAGCTATATTATGGAAAAACTCTTAGGACTGGTAGCCAAAAACCTGCTTGAATCATCATAATGAAAAGTCATAGCCTTTTACCCAGTTTTCAGACCTAAGTGAATTTACAGACACAGAGGTCCTTGATTAAAGAATGTGTCTAGTGGCCTCCCTACCTAGAGCCACACAGGCAGGATAACCCCAGAAAACATTCATTCTAGCCAAGTTGACTCATTATAAAGTTGTCACACCTAGGAAGGGGCAGAGCAGGAATGTGACTGTAGGCAGTGTGAAGTCTCAACCTTCTTACACCATCTTAACTATTAGTATATTTTATCTCCTTAAGGGGACAAGGTGATACACTCCTCAACCATGGTCTGGATGGCATTGAGGAATACACAAATGTCTAGATGCTAAACACTAGATTTGGTGTGTTTGGGGGATGGGAGGTGGTATGATTATGGCTTCTCTTTTTTCCTCTGAAAGAAGAGGTTCCTAGGAAGCCACAGAACATGGTAGATGGTGCCTGATGTCCTTCTGTTCGTGGAACTGCTATGTCAATGAGCCTTTCTAGTTTGGCGTGTAAGGCCCCCTTTCCTCCTAGCTAGGACAACCAAATCTCCTAGTTTGCCCAGGACTGAGGTGTTTCCTGGGACTTGGGACTGTTTGTAATATCACTAGGAAAATTTCAGGCAAACCAGGACCCCCAGAATCTAGCAATCTAGTCACTATCCCAGCAACTACATTGTCTGGAAGGATAAGGAAATAGTTTTCTCAGATTTAATTTTTACTATTTGAATCTATTTTAAACCTACTAAGGAGAGTTTTTACTTTAGGATACAGTTATATTAATGTATATGTAATTTTTGTTGATAAAGTATACTTTCAATTTTACATATCTTTTAGCCATTACTATCAGTTCCCATCAGATGATGATAGAATATTTATCATAAGCTCAATGGATGAATAGTTAATGTGACACAACCTCACAGCCAGAATTACATAAGGTCTGTCATACATTGTTTTCCCCCATTCTGGAGATAGAACCAGGGCCTTGTGTCCAACCACTTAGCTACAGCCCCAGTTCCATTTTTTTAAATAAACAAGTTTAAAATATTTTCTCTGAATTTTCAGAACATTTTAAAACCAGCAAAAAAATCTATAGTTATTAAGGGGAACGTATAGTAGGCAGATAAAAATTAAGGCAGGAAGATGGGGAACTCTCAAATTTTCAACAGCTACCCACTGAACTTTAGTTCTTTAAAAAGAAATTATTTCAGTTCTCCTTTTCTAACCCATTTATTACTTCATATAAAAGTCAATTTCATGTCTAAAAAGCAGACAACAGATAAAGGGCAAGAGAAAAGTAATGTTTCTGATCCTGGAATCACAGGCTCACTAATGTCAAGATTCAAAACAATCCCAGCAGCCATATGACCTTGCCCTGGCAGTTACCTAAAGGAAGGCAGCACATGCAATGTGCCCAGAGTGATCTTTAAAGTATAGAAGTATTTGCTAGTGGTTTAGTTATAACAGCAAAATAAAGTGGAGATGATTCAAAGTACCAGCCTATGGATCTGACGATACCCATAGAGTGTTACTGAGTGCCAGGTGCTGTTCTAAGCACTTGGTATCTATCGACTCAGTTTTCAGATGAGGAAACTAAAAGTGTTTGTCACTCTCAGTTTTATTGCCCTTTCACAAAGAACAATGCAATCAGATATAAAGGAATCAATAGGGATTCAGTAGTTCAGGATGATATTTTGAACCAGGGTCAAGATAAAAAATAACTTTCTCATTTATAATACAAACCCAGACACAGAAGTAGACATACCCAAATAGCATGGGATAAGAGCAGTGTAAGAATCTGAAGCAGGATCCAGGCCATCTGGGAAACAGTCCTTAGGCCACAGAGGTTAACCTTGATTGCCAGTTCCTTAGTGAGGAGAAATGGACATTGATGTCAGGACCCAGAATTGTAAGATACAGGATGGGTTCAGTCATCCTTCATTTCTTTTGTTTTCTTCACAAAATCCTAAATTATAGAAGCCCTTAAGAATATTTATAATCTTTACTCCTCACACTTCAGATAAAGCCCTAATATCCAGAGTATACAAAGAACCCAAAAAATTAAACAATAAGATAACAAATAACCCAATCAACAAATGGGCCAAGGACCTGAACAGACACTTCTCAGAGGAGGACATACAATCAATCAACAAGTACATGAAAAAATGCTCATCATCTCTAGCAGCCAGAGAAATGCAAATCAAAACCACCCTAAGATACCATCTCACTCCAATAAGATTGGCAGCCATTATGAAGTCAAACAACAAGTGCAAAAAAAAAAAAAAAAAACAAGTGCTGGCGAGGATGTGGGGAAAAGGGTACACTTGTACTTTGCTAGTGGGACTGCAAATTGGCGCGGCCAATATGGAAAGCAGTATGGAGATTTCTTGGAAAGCTGGGAATGGAACCACCATTTGACCCAGCTATTCCCCTTCTTGGTCTATTCCCTAAAGACCTAAAAAGAGCATACTACAGGGACACTGCTACATCGATGTTCATAGCAGCACAATTCACAATAGCAAGACTGTGGAACCAGCCTAGATGCCCTTCAATAGATGAATGGATAAAAAAAAAAAAAAATGTGGCATTTATACACAATGGAGTATTACTCTGCATTAAAAAATGACAAAATCATAGAATTTGCAGGGAAATGGATGGCATTAGAGCAGTTATGCTAAGTGAAGCTAGCCAATCCCTAAAAAACAAATGCCAAATGTCTTCTTTGATATAAGGAGAATAACTAAGAACAGAGTAGGGAGGAAGAGCATGAGAAGAAGATTAACATTAAACAGGGATGAGAGGTGGGAGGAAAAGGGAGAGAGATGGGAAATTGCATGGAAATGGAAGGAGACCCTCAGGGTTTTACAAAATTACATACAAGAGGAAGTGAGGGGTAAGGGAAAAAAAACAAGGGGGAGAAATGAATTACAGTAGATGGGGTAGAGAGAGAAGAGCGAAGGGGAGGGGAGGGGAGGGGAGGGGGATAGCAGAGGATAGGAAAGGCAGCAGAATACAACAGACACTAGTATGGCAATATGTAAATCAGTGGATGTGTAACCGATGTGATTCTGCAATCTGTATACGGGGTAAAAATGGGAGTTCATAACCCACTTGAATCAAAGTGTGAAATATGATATATCAAGAACTATGTAATGTTATGAACAACCAACAATAAAAATTTTTTAAAAATTAAAAAAAAATAAAATTAGATACTAAATAAAAAAAGAAAATATTCCATCAGATTAACATCAACTTTTCTGTATCAATTTTATGTATGGTTTCTTTACTGAAGAAATACATTCTGCTTCCTTCAAGCAGATGAATATTGAGATTTTATGGAAGTTCATCTTTTACGCTTGGGTCAAATTCTTGTTCTTTAATTAAAAGCCTTACAATGGAAAAAAAAAAGAATATTTATATGGTGATAGCTGCATGTTACCAAGTGGCATGGACCCCCATCTCAATGCTGGTGCCACATCTTCTGTATTTCCAATGTATGTGCTCGCGCTCGCGCACGCGTGTTTGTGTGTGTGTGTGTGTAAATGTTTTCAGTGTTCTATCAGTGGTACAATGTGATATGTGTGTGTTAATTTTAATCTAGAGATGGTAAATTAGCATTTAAATTCCCCTAATTAGGAATATACTCTTCAGGGTGTTGCTGAAATGTTTTTCTTAAGTCTCTATGTTCCAGAGGACCTATTATAAGTCGTTCAACTACTGCTACATCATTATGCTAGTTGTTAATATGCCTAAAAATGGGAGATCCAACATGGCGGCGGGTGGAGAGGCAGTGTTTTCAATACCCCCCCAGTGATGGGGTCATAAAGACGCATAGATAACGCTTAGATTCTACCAACGGAGAATCTCCTAGCAAAATTCCACTGAAGAGAGACTGGCTGGGAGCTACTAGGATTTGTTGAAGCAACAGATTTCCCCACGAGATGCAGAGGTCCAGATCCACCAGCCACAGTCCGTGCGCCGCAGCGTGCGGCTGCCGGCCTGTCCGCCCGCAGCAAACGTGACTGGGTCCCGCTAGCCTCCAAGACGCAGCTTGGCAGGAAGAAGTATTTAGCCAAGCCTTCATGAATTAGCAAGCTGGGAGCTGAAGCCAACCGGGGACAGACCAGTCCCACCCCTCCCTTTGGACACTCCAGCAAGGAGCCTGAGGCCCGCCATAGCAGAGAGGTGACGTCATTGGAGTTCAGCCGACGGAATTCCTTCCCAACAGAATCCACTTTAGCAGGTGTGTGACTCCCTCCCCATCCAGATACAAGCAGCCAGGAAACTTCATGGACCTCTCAGGGGTCGTGTCTGTAGGGAAGTAGAGGGGATCCCCGACCCCCAACCCCCCATATCACCAGCGGTGACTCCCAAGTTCTTAGCCTCCAGTTTACCACAGCACTGGGGCTTAAATGGGACACGCGGTGGGGCTGCAAGTGTAACTAGATCTCTGGGGAACCGCTTCTGGTGAACAGGACCTGGCTGGCTGGCTGACAGGAGGAAGGGGGGTAAGGGCCGGAGAAGTGAAATGGCTCTGGACTGACAAGTCTGAGAGGCTCCCAGGAGACGCCTTACAGGGATTGCTATGGGCAGGTAGAGAGCAGAAGCTCCGCTCGGAGGGCACAGCTCCACCTACTGGAAGAGAAGAAAATGGATCTCTAAGACTTCAATATTTTTTTTTCTTCTTCTCTCTCTGTTCCTTTCTCCCCTTTTCCTTCTCTCTTTCTTTCCCATTTCAAGTTTTATTGTTCTTTTCATTCTCCTCTAATCTATCTATCTCTCTCTCCTTCTTTCTTTTTAAGAGCACCTTCATTCCCCTACCCCCCAACTTTCATCCCAAGCATTACATCTTCCATTACATTTAATTGTCTAAATGCAAATAGGTGAATGTCTCGAGGCTGTCTATAGGGCTCCTAAATACCTAGCTACTACCAACACCCTGATCCAATCGCCTGTTAGTATCCACCTTCAGTAGAGCAATCTTCTAAAGTAGCCAAGACATACTAACCCTCGTACCATCATAGCACCTAACCTAAACACATAGTCCTACGAACAAACAACAAATCACTATATGCATACAGAACCTGGAAGCCTTTTATGAATTGAATGAATCAGCTTTAAAGTACAATAAAGCCCAACATTTCTAGGCATAATCTCCCACCACAAAGGAGAGACAACAGAGATATACAAAGCCAAAACAAATGTATAGGAGAAAGCAGTTACAAAGCAGTCAAACAGAGCTGGAAAGTAACGTGAACAACATGAAAAAAACAAGGGAAAAAAGGACTACAAACAATGCAAGACAACTTAAATCTACAGGAGGACCTAGAAGCATCAGAAACATGGACAGGGAAAGAAATCAAGGCATACCTAATTCAGATGGAACGGAATATTAGAGAAGACATGAGACGGCAAGTCCAAGCATTGAAAGTATATTTTGAAAACGAACTAAACAAACAAATTCAAACTGCAAAGGACGAGCTTTACCAGGAGATAGAGATTAAAAAAAAAAAGAAAACAGTAATCCTAGAAATGCAAGAAACCATAAACCAGATTAAAAACTCTAACGAGAATATTACAAATAGACTAGATCAAGTAGAAGTCAGAACATCAGATAATGAAGACAAAGTTTATCAACTTGAAAAGAATATAGTCAACAGAAAAGATGCTTAAATCTCACGAGCAATCTATCCAAGAGATATGGGATCTCATAAAAAAACCAAATTTGAGAGTCATTGGGATAGAAGAAGGCACAGAGTTTCAAACCAAAGGAATGGACAACTTATTAAATGAAATAATCCTAGAAAACTTCCCAGAGATGAAAGATGGAATGGATTGCCAAATCCTGGAAGCCTACAGGACCCCAAACATCCAAAACCATAATAGACCAACTCCAAGACATATAATTATGAAGATAGCTAACATACAGAACAAGGAGAGAATATTAAAAGCTACGAGAGAGGGGCTCAGGATGTGGCTCAAGCGGTAGCATGCTTGCCTGGCATGCTTGCGGCCCGGGTTCGATTCTCAGCACCACATACAAAGATGTTGTGTCCGCCGATAACTAAAAAAAAAACATTAAAAAATTCTCTCTCTCTCTCTTTCTCTCTCTCTCTCTCCCTCTCTCACTCTCTCTTTAAAATAAATAAATAAATAAAAGCTACGAGAGAAAGGAGGCAGATTACATTCAGGGGTAAACCAATTAGGTTAACGACTGATTTTTCATCACAGACTTTGAAAGTGAGAAGATCCTGGAACAACGTATTTCAAACGCTGAAAAATAATGGATTCCAACCAAGAATACTGTATCCAGCAAAATTAAGCTTCAGATTTGACAATGAAATTAAAATCTTTCATGATAACCAAAAGCTAAAAGAATTCGCAGCCAGAAAACCAGCACTGCAAAGCATTTTGAGCAAAATACTACAAGAAGGGGAATTGAAAAATAGTGCCCAAAACTAACAGTGGGAGGTATTTCAGTAAAGGGGGAGAAAAATAACCAAAGAGGAAAAACTAGCCAAACTAAAATAAATAAATAAATAAACATGACTGGAAGTACAAACCATATTTCAATTGTAACCTTAAATGTTAATGGCTTAAATTCACCAATCAAGAGACATAGGCTAGTAACCTGGATTAAAAAAACAAATCCAACAATATGCTGCCTTCAGGAGACTCATATGATAGGAAAAAACATACACAGACTGAAGGTGAAAGGATGGGAAAAATCATACCACTCACATGGCCCTCGGAAGCAAGCAGGACTGGCCATACTCATATCGAATAAAATCAACTTCAAACCTAAGTTAATCAAAAGGGATAAAGAAGGACACTGTATACTGTTAAAAGGAACCATCCACCACCAAGACATAACAATTATTATCAATTTGTATGCACCAAACAATGGTGCTGCAACATTCATAAAACAAACCCTCCTCAAGTTCAAGAGTCAAATAGACCACAACACAATAATTATGGGGGACTTCAACACACCGCTCTCACCATTGGACAGATCCTCTAGACAAAAGCTGAACAAAGAAACTATAAAACTCAATAACACTATCAATAACCTAGACTTAACCGACATATATAGAATATATCAACCATCATCAAGTGGATACACGTTCTTCTCAGCAGCACATGGATCCTACTCAAAGATAGACCATATATTATGCCATAGGGCAACTCTCAGTAAATATAAAGGTGTGGAGATAATACCATGCACCATATCTGATCATAATGGAATGAAACTGGAAATCAATGATAAAAGAAGGAAGGAAAAATCCTACATCACGTGGAAAATGAACAATATGTTACTGAATGATCAATGGGTTACAGAAGACATAAAGGAGGAGATAAAAAATTCTTAGAGACAAATGACAATACAGACACAACATACCAGAATCTATGGGACACAATGAAAGCAGTTTTAAGAGGGAAATTCATTTCTTGGAGTTCTTTCCTCAAAAAAAGAAAAAACCAACAAATAAATGAACTCATACTACACCTCAAAAACCTAGAAAAGGAAGAGCAAAACAACAGCAAATGTAGTAGAAAACAAGAAATAATTAAAATTAGAGCAGAAATCAACGAAATTGAAACAAAAAAAACCATTGAAAAAACTAAAAGTTGGTCCTTTGAAAAAATAAATGAGATCGACAGGCTCTTAGCCATGCTAACGAAGAGAAGAAGAGAGAGAACTCAAATTACTAACATACGGGATGAAAAAGGCAATATCACAACAGACACTACAGAAATACAGAAGATAATTAGAAAGTATTTTGAAACCCTATATTCCAATAAAATAGAAGATAATGAAGATATCGATAAATTTCTTAAGTCATACGATCTGCCCAGATTGAGTCAGGAAAACACACACAATTTAAATAGACCAATAACAAAAGAAGAAATAGAAGAAGCCATCAAAATACTACCAACCAAAAAAAGCCCTGGACCGGATGGGTGTACAGCGGAGTTCTACAAAACATTCAAAGAAGAATTAATACCAATACTTTTCAAGCTATTTCAAGAAATAGAAAAAGAAGGAGTTCTTCTAAATTCATTCTATGAAGCCAACATCACCCTGATCCCAAAAACAGACAAAGACACTTCAAAGAAAGAAAACTACAGACCAATATCTCAAATGAACTTAGATGCAAAAATTCTCAATAAAATCCTGGCGAATCGAATACAAAAGCATATCGAAAAAATTGTGCATCATGATCAAGTAGGATTCATCCCTGGGATGCAAGGCTGGTTCAATATACGGAAATCAATAAATGTAATCCACCACATCAATAGACTTAAAGACAAGAACCATATGATCATCTTGATAGATGCAGAAAAAGCATTCGACAAAGTACAGCATCCCTTTATGTTCAAAACACTAGAAAAACTAGGGATAACAGGAACTTACCTCAACATGGTAAAAGCTATATATATGCTAAACCTCAGGCTAGCATCATCCTAAATGGAGAAAAACTGAAGGCATTCCCTCTAAAATCTGGAACAAGACAGGGATGCCCTCTATCACCACTTCTATTCAATTTAGTTCTTGAAATACTAGCCAGAGCAATCAGACAGACAAAATAAATTAAAGGCATAAAAATAGGAAAAGAAGAACTTAAATTATCACTGTTTGCGGATGACATGATAATATATTTAACAGACCCAAAAGGGTCTACAAAGAAACTATTAGAGCTAATAAATGAATTCAGCAAAGTGGCAGGATATAAAATCAATGCATAAATCAAAGGCATTCCTGTATATCAGCAACAAAACTTCTGAAATGGAAATGAGGAAAACCACTCCATTCACAATATCCTCAAAGAAAATAAGATACTTGGGAATCAACCTAACAAAAGAGGTGAAAGATTTATACAATGAAAACTACAGAACCCTAAAGAGAGAGATAGAAGAAGATCTTAGAAGATGGAAAAATGTACCCTGTTCATGGATAGGCAGAACTAACATCATCAAAATGGCAATATTACCCAAAGTTCTCTACAGGTTTAATGCAATGCCAATCAAAATCCCAAAGGCATTTCTTGTAGAAATAGATAAAGCAATCATGAAATTCATATGGAAAAACAAAAGACCCAGATAGCAAAAGCAATTCTAAGCAGGAAGTGTGAATCTGGAGGTATAGCGATACCAGAGTTCAAACTGTACTACAAAGCAATAGTAACAAAAACAGCGTGGTACTGGTACCAAAACAGGCGGGTGGACCAATGGTACAGAATAGAGGACACAGAAACCAATCCACAAAAGTACAACTTTCTTATATTTGATAAAGGGGCTAAAAGCATGCAATGGAGGAAGGATAGCATCTTCAACAAATGGTGCTGGGAAAATTGGAAATCCATATGCAACAAAATGAAACTGAATCCCTGTCTCTCGCCATGCACAAAAATTAACTCAAAATGGATCAAGGACCTAGATATCAAATCAGAGACATGGCATCTGATAAAAGAAAAAGTTGGCAATGATCTACATACTGTGGGGTCGGGCTCCAAATTCCTTAATAGGATGCCCATAGCCCAAGAGTTAATAACAAGAATAAACAAATGGGACTTACTTAAACTAAAAAGTTTTTTCTCAGCAAGAGAAACAATAAGAGAGATAAATAGAGAGCCTACATCCTGGGAACAAATTTTTACCCCTCACACTTCAGATAGAGCCCTAATATCCAGAATATACAAAGAACTCAAAAAATTAAACAATAAGATAACAAATAACCCAATCAACAAATGGGTCAAGGACCTGAACAGACACTTCACAGAGGAGGACATACAATCGATCAACAAGTACATGAAAAAATGCTCACCGTCTCTAGCAGTCAGAGAAATGCAAATCAAAACCACCCTAAGATACCATCTCACTCCAGTAAGATTGGCAGCCATTATGAAGTCAAACAACAATAAGTGTTGGCAAGGATGTGGGGAAAAGGGTACACTTGTACACTGCTGGTGGGACTGCAAATTGGTGAGGCCAATTTGGAAAGCAGTATGGAGATTCCTGGGAAAGCTGGGAATGGATCCACCATTTGACTCAGCTATCGCCCTTCTCGGACTATTCCCTGAGGATCTTAAAAGAGCATACTATAGAGATACTGCCACATCAATGATCATAGCGGCACAATTCACAATAG
This sequence comes from Callospermophilus lateralis, assembly GCF_048772815.1. Classification (NCBI taxonomy): domain Eukaryota; kingdom Metazoa; phylum Chordata; class Mammalia; order Rodentia; family Sciuridae; genus Callospermophilus; species Callospermophilus lateralis. The sequence continues at coordinate 64,071,943 of NC_135312.1, read as the reverse complement.
CTAGACTGTGGAATCAACCTAGATGCCCTTCAATAGATGAATGGATAAAAAAAAATGTGGCATCTATACACAATGGAGTATTACGCAGCACTAAAAAATGACAAAATCATAGAATTTGCAGGGAAATGGATGGCATTAGAACAGATTATGCTAATCGAAGCTAGCCAATCCTTAAAAAAACAAATACCAAATATCTTCTTTGATATAAAGAGAGCAACTAAGAACAGAACAGGGAGGAAGAGCATGAGGAAAAGATTAACACTAAACAGAGACGAGTGGGGGAAGAGAAAGGGAGAGAGAAGGGAAAGCATATGGAAATGGTAGGAGACCCTCAATGTTGCACAAAATTACATATAAGAGGTTGTGAGGGGAAAGGGAGGGGGAAACAAGGGAGAGAATTGAACAACAGCAGATGAGGTAGAGAGGGAAGATGGGAGGGGAGGGGAGGGGGGATAGTAGGGGATAGGAAAGGCAGCAGAATACAACAGTCACTAATATGGCATTATGTAAAAATTGTGAATGTGTAACTGATGTGATTCTGCAATTTGTATTTGGGGTAAAAATGGGAGTTCATAACTCACTTGAATCAAATGTATGAAAGTTGATATGTCATGAGCTTCGTAATGTTTTGAACAACCAATAAAAAAAATATGCCTGAGAATGGTGGAAATCATTTTTAACTGGAAAACCATGTGGTGTTCAAGCTACATGGATTAATTAGCTATACTGTAGAGGCTCTGTACCCTTATGTGTATTAGAAGTATATGAGTGTATGAGACCAGCAGTCTGTATATATCTTTCAGAGTGGTTTTCTTAGCTCAGGCTCTAACTTGAATATGAAGATTCTGTTACCTGGGCTGGGCATGTGGCTCAAAGATAAAACACTTGCCTAGCATATGTGAGGCCCTGAGTTCTATCCCTAGCACAGGGGAAGGGGTGAATTTTTCTTCCTAGGTACATTGCTATGAAACATTTCCAGGTTGGGGTTATAATTCATGGCAGAGCACTTGCCTAGAACATGTGAGGCACTGGCTTCCATCCTCAGCACCACATAAAAACAAATAAGTAAAATAAAGGTATTGTGTCAAAAAAAAAAAAAAAAAGAAAGAAAGAAAGGAAATTCCAGCTCACCTAATAGAGAGTTGTGGTCATGTTAGTTTCATCTAAGACTACGTTAGTAATAGAATGTGTCCTTTGGCTGGAGGTATAACTCAGTGGTAGAATACTTGCCTAGCATGCGTGAAGCCCTGGTTCAATCCCTAGTACTGCAAAAACAAAAAGAGTATATACCTATATTTCTGGGCCCTGCATCTTAAAATCAGGAGAATGCGTTCTCTTTGCCTTCTCATCACCTGAATTACAAGAATCCTTAATGTGCGGACAGCAAAAGACCCAGGGTTTAGGGTGGAAAATCATGTCAGAAAGAACCTAGTCCTTGAGTATTTGAAGCATAGTTACCTGCCAGCTTGAGATATTAACTTTGGACTTTTACTTTAAACTAATGTAGTATTGTTGGGTCTCTTTGTTACAGCAGATTTGACTTATCTTGATTGATCCAGTACTTAATGGATTGAGCTGGGCTTGTAAGAGTAGGATGCCTGCTTGCTAATAAGGACAGGCACAGCAGAATTCAGGCTAAGGCCATATACCAGAGTAACATGTCAACTTTTAGCAAATGTTGGGGCAACAACATAAAGCCCTTACCTACCTTTAGCTTTTGGAGGCCTTCAACATCATTCAGAAAGAACCTAACAATTGTTCTTACGTCCAGGTTGTATTACCCAAGTGTGGTGAGGCAAACAAGAGGAGGCTCTGGCCATTGGGAGGATGGTTTATAATTTACTGTTTCCAAGAGGAGGGAACACATTGCACCATGCAGAGCCACAGGAGGAAGCAGCCTGGTCAGGCAGGACTCAGGTGAGTGCCCAAATTTTCTCCCTCCCAGATGCCACCTTGGCTAGAGTAGGAGGAAGAATAGGAAAATGCCTGAAAGATTGGACATTTACCCAAAAGAGATTGGCTTAGCCCGAAAGAAGTCTCTCAACCCTTTTAGTGAACTGAGCTGGGATATTTCCCACCTTGAGATTAAACTCAGGGCCTCATGCATTCTGAGTACAAAATCTACTCCTGACCTACACAACTGCCCCAGCATTTTTTTTAAATTAGTAAGTTCATATTGACATTTTAAAGTCAAATTTAAATCCAAAGAATTTTTTTCTTGACTGTTTTATTTAATGTTTATATTTGTTTTTCTCTTATATTAATTTTTTTTCTAAAAACATTAATATATTTATTTTCTTTATTTTATATAAGTAACAATATTATTTTATAATGTCCATAAAATAAGTCCAAAATTATAATATCATTATTACTAATAACACACATATACAGCAAAAGACATATAAGATTTTTTGTAGTTCTTTTAATCCTAAGACTATATTCCACTAAGTATATAGACAATTAGAATATTATATTAAAAAGTTGCTTGAAATAATACTATGTTCTCATTAAATACAACAAATACAGCTAGGGTTCATGTATTTGTTGTATTTAATGTTAGGGTTTGATCTTTATCTCTTTTTATTTAATTGTATTTATAGAATATGTAAAACATTTACACAGTTCAAAAATCACAACTATACAAAAAGATATACTATGAGCCATCTGCCTCCCATTCCCCCGCTCTCATCCCCATAAGTAACCATTTTTATTAGTTTGTGGTTTATCTTTTCTTCATTTATTTTTGCAAAGGTGTGTGTGTGTGTGTGTGTGTATTACATAATTTCCCCTTCTTTCTTACAGATGCTATAGCATACTAGACACACTCTTCCGAACTTGCTTTTTTCACTTAACTGTGCAATCTGGAAAGCATTCCGTATTATTTTCCATTCTATTTCACAGCTGCAAAGCCCCTTGCAGTCAGTATGCTGAATAGGGCTGCAGTCATCTGAAGGCTTTCCTGGGCCTGTTAACCTGCAGAGAATCTGGGAGGATGATTTATTCCCATACCCAGCTCACTAGCGCTGGCTGTTGAGAGCAGCATCTCCCCATGGGCTTTTCCACAGGCTGCTGGAGTGTCCTTGCAACAGGGCAACTCAATCACCCCAGAGAACACATTCAGGACAGCAAGATGGAAGAAGCAATGACTGAGCTTGGTCACTCACTATCCCTTTAAATTTTTGTTGTTGTTGTTGTTGTTATCTTGTTTCGTTTGTAATACTGGGGATAGAACTCAGGGTGCATGCTAGGCAGGTGTTACCCTGCTGAGCTACATCTCCAGCTCTTTTTAAAAATTTTTACTTTGAAACAGGGTCTTGCTAAGTTGCTCAGGCTGGCCTTGAACTTGTCATCCTCCTGTCTTATTCTCCCAAATAGCTGGGATCACAGGCAAGCACCACCGTAGCCAACTTCACTATCCAGTTTAGAACATTCTATAAGGGGGCTGGGGAGGTGGCTCAGTGGTAGAGTGCTCACCTACCATGCATGAGGCACTGGGTTCAATCCTCAGCACCACATAAAAACAAACTAATGTATCCACCTAAAACTAACGCCAGTCACCAAATTTGACCTGCATTTAAAGGGAGATGAACTAGGCTTACTTTCGAAAAGAAGAATATCAGAATATTTGTAGATATATCTTCAAACCACCTTTAGAAAACATCCTGTGCAGGGCACTGCTTCCCTTGTATGGATGTAAAACTCTTCATTGTAATTATCAATCATTTATGCCCAGCTCTGGAATCTATGAATCTTATAATGTAAAAAGATGGGGGTGGGGCAGAGAGAGAGAGAAAGATGGACTGTATATTTGTATCACTCCAAAATTGATATGTTAAAATACTTTATATAATCAGAGATATGATAAATTATGATATAATGGTATATTAAGAATTGTAATGCAAAAATAAATAAATAAATAAATATTACCAAAAAAAAAAAAAAAGAAATCCTAATCCTCAATATTATGGTAGACCAAAGTGGGAGGTAATGAGGTCATCAGAGTAGAGCCCTCATGAATGGGATTAGCAAAGGGACCCCCAGCCATGTGCAGTGGCATATGCCTGTAATCCCAGTTACACAGGAGACTGAGGCAGGAGGATGTCAAGTTTGAGGCCAACCTCAGCAATTTAGTAAGAACCTGTCTTAAAATTAAAATGTAAATATTTAAAATTTTAAAATATATATTTAATACATATAAATACATATACCTTTAATATATATATATTATATATTAAGTATATGTATTTTAATTTATTAAAAGTATATATATTTATATATGTGTGTGTGGTAAAGCACCCCTGGGTTCAATTTCCAGTATCGAAAAGAAAAGGGACCCCAGAGAACTCTCCTGCCCTCTTTCTGACATGTGAGAAAAAAGAAAAAAGAATTTGTCAGTCTACAACTAAGGAGAAGGCCCTTAACGGAACCCCCTGCTGGCCCCTGATCTCATACTTCCAGCAACCACAACTGAGAAACAAATTTCTGTTGCTTGTAAATCACCCAATCTACATTACTTTTATAGCACCCAAACCAAGATAGACAAATCCTAGAGATCTTCAGTTTTTTTCTTTTTTCTTCTCTTTAGTAAAAAGATTGTCATTATTTTATTTTTATTTTTTAAATATTTTTTAAAAATAAATTTATTATTATTCTTACATATTTTTATTTGTTCTTATTAGTTATACATGATAGTAGAATGTATTTTGACATATTATACATACTAAGGAGTATAACTTCTTATTCTTCTGGTTGTACATAATGTAGAATTACATTGGCCATGTAATCATATATGCACCCAAGATAGTAAAGTCTGGTTGCTTTCTTTCTTTTCTTTTCTTATTCCTTTTTTTTTTCTCTTGATATTTTGAGACAGTCTTGCTGAGTTGCTAAGGCTGACATCAGCCTCTGGCATCAGTGGGATTACAAGCATACAGGGCTCTGCCCAGCTAGTTTTTTTTATGAAAATAACAAAAGAATTTGTTGAGAATTTCTAAATGTATATATAATTTATATATAAATATATACATTGTATTTACATATCAATACATATAGGTATATCTCAATCATTAATATAAATGATATATAAATACCTCAAGGTCCTGCTTCTCAAACTGGGGTAAATACTCCCCTGAGACAAGCAGTCGGAGGCCAAGGTGGGTAAAGTGCACATCTATCTTATAGAAATGACTACATGGTAGTGCACAATGTAAAAACATTTTTATACTGAAACAAATGTGGTTATATTAGTGGAGAAAAATGGAAAATACATACATATTTTAAAAATCAACCATGTCACTTCAAAGAAATTTTGAATTTAGGGAGTTCAAAATAGGCAGCTTCGAATCTGCCCTCCCAGAGGGGCTTTCCACTTCTCCGTCCTTAGGATATCAGTGGAAAAGTGGGAGGAGCACAGGCTGGAGAATTCATATCTACATTCTGTCCATGAGGAACCAGTGGGAGCCTTTCTTCTAGAGCATTTGAAAGAATCACCCTGTTCTTGTGTACACACAATTCCAATTCTGGGTCCCCTCCCCATGCCCACTTTTGAGGAGAGCATTTGTCAAGCTATTCTGGGTTCCTGCCAAATGCACTGGGATGGCATTACTTGTTCACAGTCCTTATTACTACTTGAACATTATTCTTGGCCTTTCTTAATGCAGTTCTTCAATCTTTGATGTAAGTACCATTTATCAGTTTCTATGATTTTTCCTCTCTTCGATATCCACTAGATGATGCAGGCATCTGTTGTCCTTGTTATTTCACAAATGCCACCTCACTCTGTGTGCTGGGCCTGGATCAGCCCTCCTTCTCCTGGAAACCTAACAAATCATGGACTCACAAAGAGTACATATTCTAGCAAGGTACCCGTCCTGAGGGCCATCTGCACCTTTAGGCGGGGGTGTTTCATTTGGTTCCAAGATGAACACGTGTTGCCTTCACTTAGGATGCCTTAATCATTGCCAAATTATCTGAGTCAGACAAAGTATGCATTCTGATCACTTTTAAAAGGTAAACTGAGGCACATGCCTGTAATCCCAGTAACGCATGAGGCAAAGGCAGGAGGATTGCAAGTTTGAGGCCAGCCTCATTAATTAGCAAGGCCCTAAGCAACTTAGCAAGACCCTGTCTCAAAATAAAAATAATTAAAAACGGTTGGGGATGTGGCTCAGTGGTTAAGCAGCCCTGGATTCAATCCCTAATACCCACCCCACCAATAAAGAGAATTTATTTGAGCAAAGAACAATTCATGCATGAGTCAGGGAGCACCAAACTAAAGACCATTTGGCAGTTCCCTGAGGGAATGCAAGTGGAAGGCTTTCACAGGGTGAACATGGGAAAAAAGCAAAGAAAATATTTGGGTACAGTTTATACAGTACCTTATTTCCCTGGTGGGAAATTTCCTAGTTATGTAACCATCATTAGTTGGTGGCTTCTGATTGGTTGAATTTAAGTTTCTTTTTACCTTAAAATAGGCATTTATAAGAAATAGCCCAAGTTTCACTTCTATTTGTGAATTAAGCAAGGCAAAGTTGCCTCCATGACTTAACTAGCTTTGTCTGCTCAGGGATTCTTCAGTCCTATTCTCTATTTTCATTTACTTTAACACAAGTAATAAAGCAGAAGCATCTGAAAATTATTTTTGTGTGCTCTGAAACTATTGGAGAAGCCACCAGTCTAGGAGAATATCTAATTTCCCTTCATTGCAGCCTTTGTTGGAGGTAGATTTGTATATTTCCCTTGGTGTTGGCGTGATTAGGTCCTTCTGTGAGAATGAAGCTCACAGGTGAGTTTGCTGTTGTCTTAGTTCCTAGCCATGGAAAAGGGAGGAAGGGCAGTGGCTGAACACAGCTCCAGGATAGGGCTTCAATCTGGTCCAGGAACTTGGATGGGAAAAATCTATCTTTATTTTCACTAACTTTAAAATAAAATTTAGCATTACTTTCAGTTATGAATGTAAGCAAGAAACCCTGGTGATGCCATCAAAACCCATGAGATTTTTTTTTAACCAGTAAAAATCACAGATATTTTTATATCCAATTAAGTTATTGGAAATATCTTGAAGTATCTTGTCACTTGTTAGTTATACTTACTGAGGATTTTAGACCCCTGAGAGACCATATGCAGTCTTCCTGTGCACTGATGCTACAGAGCAACATATGCATGCACATCATATCTATACTTGGGAGCCTGTACAGCCCATGCTCCACATTGCTCACCCAGAGATACACATTGTTTCTCTGTATTCCATATCTACAAAAATCTCTGTCCATTTATTTGAAAAGAGAAAACTGCAAACTCTTAGATTCATTTCTATTGTAACAGTATCAAAGTTGAACCTGAATTTACTTTTTTGGGGGGGTAGGGGTAGGTACTGGGGATTGAACCAGAGTTCCTTTACCTGAACTACGTCCTTAGTCCTTTTTGTCTTTTATTTTGAGACAGGGTCTTACTAAGATGTTGAGGCTGGCTTTGAACTTGGGATTCTCCTGCCTCAGCCTTCTGCATGACTGGAAGTTTGCTACCATACCTGGACAAATTTACAATTTTTTTTTTTTGTACTGGGGATTGAACCTAGGGGTACTTAGGCACTGAGACATCCTTTTTATTTGTTATTTTGAGACAAAGTTTCACAAAGTAGCTTAACACCTCCTTAAGTTGTTGAGGCTGCCTTTGAACTTGGGATCCTCCTGCCTCAGGCTTCCAAATCACTGGGATTACAAAGTGTGCACCACCATGAACAGCCAAATTGGCAATTTTTTAATATGTTGTACTGAAGAAATCGCTTTATTGTTATTTGGATAAAAATACGTACTTCAATTGGAGCTGAATTTTGAAAGACTTGGATAATTCTGGCATTCCTTGAGAGAAGCCTGTGTTTACCTGGTAAAATGAGTATATGTCATCCCTAAAGAAAAGGAGAACAATAAAACATATGTCCCTGAATGCCCCCTTTCTGTTCCCCGAAACCTAACCTTAAGGGAACAATGAGAGCAAGCATGGGCCAGAAGGTCCATATAACGTATTATCTCAAAGGACACTGACTTTCTCCTATAAACTCCGGGATTTAGGGAAAGATAGTGTTTTCTGTAGAAATTGACAGTGCTCCTTGGGATGCTAGTCATACAAGCAAACTGAGCATGCTAATGCTGATGACATCACTGCTTCTGCAGACTAACAGCTGTCACTGGACAAATATCTTGAGGAACAGGGGGCACTGCTTGGAAGAACACAGTGAGGGACGCAGGTGCTATCTGCTCAGCCTAGCACTACTGAACTCTTCTTGGAGCAGTCTCTGATCTCTTTTAAGCTTTCCCCAATAAGTCACACATCTCACATGCCATCTCCAGGCACTTTCTTTGGCTTTTCTGCAATTGGGCTGTTGACATGACATGTATGGATGGAAATTGTCATTTCTTTTGCAACAATACCTCTTTGTGAAATCAGATTCTTAACCCTTGTTTCAAATCAGAAAATAAAACATCAAAATAAATTGAAAGTCTATTATGATGTGCAGATTGCCTTGTTTTTAAATGTAGGTTTTAGCCAGGAGTGGTAATGCAGACTTGCAATCCTAGTTACTCAGGAGGCTGAGGCAGGAGAATAACAAGTCTGAGATCAGCATAAGCAACTTAGTGAGACCCTGTTTCAAAATAAGATTTTAAAAAATGGCTGAGGATGTAGCTCAGAAGTAGAGCACTCCTGAATTCTGTCCCCAATACCACAAAAATAAATCAGTAAAATAAATAAAACAATAAAATATAGATCTTAATATTATTTAGACCAACAGAGCAGATGATTGTCATTGATAAGTTAGTTGGTTACACTCACAGATCCCAAGAGAAGGGAAACACCATGCCATGAGTTAGGGGGTAAAGGGGTGACACGTGGAAGTTCTGGAGTGTGTGTGACATGCAGAAGCACTGGATTGGTTCAGAAGGCAGAGGGAGCCAGGTGGAAAAGTAGGCAAGAAGTTTTTGTTTCCATGGTTGGTCAGGGGTGGGGGCGACACATGACAGAGAAGGCAGAATAAGCAAGCTCAGGATTAGCCAGTTTGTTTAATTCCAGCAGGCTCTGGGAAGAAGGGGCTGTCCCTTGTTATCTGATAACACATCCTGGAGTGATTTGGACAGAGAGTGGCCCAATGTATAAAACCAATAAAGGAGGTAGTTGGGGTATGTGCTCTGGATAGGTTGGTTTCTATATGACAGTCACACTCCCAGGTGATCAGGTGACTCATTTATTATTTCTATGTAACTGGCAAGGCCAAGGAGGGACAGTCTCTCTCACATGGCCCCAGATATCAAAGCATCAAATACAGAGACCAGAAAGTGTGGGTCTCACTTTGACATCGCATGTGCTAAAATTAGAATGATACAGAGAATATCTGCAAAAGAATGACATGCAAATTTGTGAAGCAATCTAATATTTTTAGTGCACCATTTTAAAAAAAAAAGAAACTAAAAAGTGTGGTTATTTTACTTGTCCAAATTTTCCCCATTTTTTAATGTTCTATACAAATTAAAGAACAAAAGCCCTCATACCAACATGTCTTAAGATATAAACTCAAACTTTAATTTGCCTATATTTTAAACATACTTTCTCACTACTAAGTACCATGTGTATATCCCAAACTTGTTTTATTTTAATATGTTTTAGTATTTATGTATTAGTTTTTTTTACCGCTGCATAACAAATAACCCAAAACTAGTGATTGAAAACAACATTTTTATGTGTAGGTCAAGAATCCAAATGCAGCTTAGCCAAGTAGTTCAGGGTCAAGTTCTCTTGTGCAGCCGTAATCGAGATGTCATCTGCACAGGGAGAGGATCTACTTCTGAGTTCACTCCTGTGGTTGTCAACAGCCTCAGTTTTTTACCAGGTGGACCTCTCCATAGACCTGCCTTGGGACATGGCAGCTGGTCTTGCCCAATGTGACCAACCCAAAAGACAGCAAGAGAAAGAACCCAAGAATTCAGGGTTTTTGTAACCTAATCTCAGAAGTGACATCCTATTATTTCTGCTATATTCTGTCCCTCAGAAGGGAGTCACCATGTCCAGCACAAACTCAAAATTTGAACACAGGTACCCAGGGAAAAGTCCACTGGGGCCCACCTTCAAAATGACCTGCCACAATTGATCAATGGATTTCTGTAGAATTGCTTTGGAGGAGAGTAGTTCTCTTTTTCTTTTTCTTTTTTTAAATTTAGAAACATTATTCTGGGGCTGAGGATATAGCTCAGTAGCGCAGCACACACCTGCATGCATGATTCCTTGAGTTGGATCCCTAGCACCACAAAAATAAAAATATCATTCTGAAGAGTCCAAAGTTTTCACAGTTATACATAGCACAAATAGCTAGAGTCACTCAGTGCCAAACAGATCTGGATCCAAACTTTGTCTCACTCACCAGCCATGTGGACCTTATGCAAGAACTTCACCTTTAGAAGCACCAGTTACTCCAACAATAAAGTGGGGACAATAACACATGTGTCACAGATGAGACTGTACATACACAACATTAACATTCTGCCCAGATTATATTAATAAAAAATAATTATTATTAATAGAGAAAATAATGTGACTGAATCTCACTCATAATGCAGTTTTCTATTTCATGTAATTACAGAGCTCTGGAATCATCTTTATCAATAGTTGGGTTTTATTCTTTCTTTCCTGGTGAATGCCTTAAATACCTTAAATCACATACATGATGAAGCCCAATGTATCTGTCTCCACGCCCTTGCCAAAAAACCCAAGTTTTAATATACTATGTATTAATGTATCTAGATGTATTAATACAGATAACATTAGCATTAGAAGCAGATGCTAGACTAAAATTGTCCACAGGGAGGGAACACGTAACCTAGAAAACTTCTCAGAGAGAACGTCAAGCCTGGTGGTTTGCACTTTCAATCAGCAGGACACCTGTCATGCCGTTCATAGGTAAATAGTGGGAGATGAATTGCATTGGAGAAAGATTAAAGTTTCTTTCCAGCCACCTGCTTCTGACCAGGTGTTCCTTTCTGCCAACACAATACCAAAATTAATAAGCAGGGAAGAAATAAGTTTACAGTTACAGCGTTATCAAGTAATCTGTTTGTGAAACCCTTTTAACAGAGGCGCATGCTGTTGAGGAATCCAGGAACAATTCAGAAGCAGCTGGAAACCTGCTGCCTCCGTTTGTTTGTTCTGTGAGTAGGGAGGCCAGGAAGGCAGGCTTTGGAGTGGGCAGGACCGCCACTCATTTTTCGACCTGGAGACACAGGTAGAAACTTTGGGTTCAACCCACTAGAGAAAGTCCCTCCCCCAGATGGTCTCCCTTTCTTGTCCTCCCCAGCACATAGAGGGAGAAGTATCCAGGAAGGATGCCACAGAGAAATAAGACCCAGCTGGAACTGTGCCACCGCCACACATTTAAGGATTTAAGTTTCGATTTCCCAGAAACTATGAGGGAAACTGAAAGTAGTCCTTCCTCCACAGCCCCACTCCCATGCCATTTCACTCTCAATTTCAGGGTAGTAGTTTTTCAAACTGATACCCAAGCATTTGATTTCAAGTATCTATATTAGCACTAAAATTTAAATGAATTTCCTCTGGCAAAAGTCACATGGGACCTCCTGCTATTATTTCTTAGAACTACATGTGACTCTATGATGATCTCAAAATTAAAAGGTTTAATTTTTTTAAATGCTGAGAATTTACTGTAACAACAACTAATAATAAGAAAAAAGAGAGAGGGGGGAAGTCCTATCCTCAAAATCTACTTTTTGCTCCCCCCCCCCACTTAGGTGGAATTTATCTTCTACGTTAAACCTGTATAGATTCTGTACTTTGTGGAAGCTCATGGAACAGAAATAATACCTGCTCCTTTTTTGTTTTGTCCCCTGACCAATCTGAGAAGATCCTTGATAGCAATTGCCTTATTCCATTTTCTATTATTAATAGAGAAAATAATTTTCTATTGTTCTAATTAAATAGCATGAGTGGGAGTGGGGTGACTTATGAAGAATAGAAGTTTATTTTCCCTGTAGCGCTGGAGATGGCAAGGTCATTATCAAGGTACAGGCATCTGGTGAGGACCTTCTTACATCATAACAAGGCAGAGGGCGTCACATGGTGAAACAACAAGCAGATTGGCTCAGGTCTTTTCCTCCTCTTATAAAGTCATGAATGTCACCACTAGGGATGCCCCTCATGTCCCTATCTAATTCAAATTACCTCCCAAAGGTGGCACCTCCAAATATCACTAATGTAGGTATGTGTGGATTAAGCTTCCCACACGTGAACATTTGGGAAACACATTCAAACTACAGCAGCACCTGGAAGATTCTATAAACAAGAACTGGCAAGAGTCTGCTGGTACAAACAAGAACTGATAATATATGTTGCTTCCAGAGAGATCAAGGGAGGGAGTCAGGAAAAAGAGGAAGATATATTTTTCATGGTAAATACTTTTTGACTTCTTAATTTTATACATATTATATAGTTAAAAAATAGTGTAGGGGTTGGGGTTGTGGCTCAGAGGTAGAGCATTCGCCTGGCATGCGTGAGGCACTGGGTTTGATCCTCAGCACCTCAAAAATAAAAGATTGTGTCCACCTATAACTAAAAAATAAACATTAAAAAAATAAAAACAGTATATGCATATTATCTAGTTCAAAAATATTATTTTCCAAGTCCTACATGTCCTTCAAAGGTCTAGTTCAAACAAGATCTTCTCGATGAAGCCTCTCCCATCCTACCAGGTAAAATTTACTATTCATCAGGTAGTTAGAAACCTTGGCTACCAGTTGAAAACCCTGAGAGCTTTTCTAAAAATGCTGGTCTGCCCAGACCATCTGACTGAGAATCTCCTCAGGGAGAGGGTCAGTGTGTATATTTTTAAAAATCTTCCCAGATAATAATGTTCATGTGTCTTCAGGGATGTAAACTTTTGCCCTGATACTTTATAGAGTGCAGTGACTTCCAGTGTAACTGCTGTGCCTGATGTAGTTTTCTCTTTGGAATAAATCAGTATATCAGCTGATTTCTGCTGAAGAGTAAAAGTCATTTTCATTTAAAAAAGTTAAAAACACCTCTTTTATCTTACTTTGTCTCCACAACAGCTCTGTGAGCTGGGCATCATGGTCCTCTGCACAGGGGAGGAAATGAAAAATTGAACTACTAGAAGTTACTAAGAGCCCCTATGCTTCTTTGTGTTGACATCTCCTATGAGATTATAACCAGAATTTGCATCCCCACCCAGAGCCCAACACAGCACCTTTTGTCCCAAGTGACCCAACCGCAGTAATCAACCAAGTGGCTAATGAATAGCCTAGCAGGGCACCAGGAAGTTTCCCTCAGTCACCTAGGATTCCACAAGGTGATTTGACTTCCCGAGAGCATTCCCAAAGTATGGGTAACAGTTTAATCTTCCTAGTTCTCTAATTTCTCATTTATCCCTTTCAAAATCACCTTAATTGTATGATAAAATGCAAATTCCAAGGTCCCAGATTTACAGAATTGAGATCCCTAGGGGTGGCGTTCAGGAATTTTGTGTGTGCCCATGCATGTGCACACACGCATGTGTTAAAATATGTATGACATAAATTCCACCATTTTCACTTCTTCTTTGGAAGCTGAAGCCACAAATTTATTTCACCACCGTTCTGGAGGCTAGAAGTCTGTGATCCAGGTGCCAGCTTGGTCAGGTTATGGTGAAGATCCTCTTCTGTATAGCAAAGGAAACAAGAGTGTGAAGAGAGCCTGGCGAAGATTTTCTCTACTCTATCCATCTTCCCTATATCCTTATGATATCTGAACCCCTCTTCTTTTCCCCTTATTTTGCTCTAGCTCCTACATATGAGAGAAAACATTTGACTCTTGATTTTCTGAGTTTGACTTATTTCACTTAGCATGATGATCTTTACATCCAATTATGCAGATGCTATAATGTCAGCATATTGGTGCAGTCACCAACTTCCTTAACAAGATTCCTGAAGCTGAAGAAATAAAACCAAGAATTAATAAGTTTCTGTGTAGCAAAGGAAACAATTAAGAACATGAAGAGAGCCTATAGAATGAGAGAAAATATTCACCAGCCAATCCTGACAGGGGATTAATATACAAACTATATAAAGAATTCAAAAAGCTTAACTCCTCAAAATTATAGTAACCTAATCAGTAAGTGGGCAAAAGAACTAAGCAAACATTTCTCAAAGGAAGAAATACAAATGTCCAACAAATATATGAAAAGTGTTCAACATCCCTAGCAATCAGGGAAATGCAAATCAAAACTACATTGAAGCCAGGTGTAGAGGTGCAAGCCTGCAATTTCAGTGGCTTTCTGAGAGGCTGAGGCAGGAGGATTGCAAGTTCAAAGACAGCCTTACTAACTTAGCAAGGCCCTAAGCAACTCAGTGAGACCTTGTCTCTAAAACTAATATAAAAAAGGACTGGGGATATGGCTTAGTGGCTGAGTGCCCCTGAGTTCAATCCCTGGTACCAAAAAAACAAAACAAACAAACTAAATTCATTTTGCTTTAATGGAGAGATGGGTTTATTTCCCTGTTGGTTTTAATTTTTGCAATTGTGTCTTCTTAGTACTTTCTTGTTATTTTTTTTTTCATTATTGTGTCAATTTAGGGGGAAAGAACAAATTAAAAGTCATTTTTCATAATATTTGCTTCCTGTCAAACATTTTTTTTTTTTTTTAATCACAAAGATGACAATACTTGGGCTGGGGACGTGGCTCAAGCGGTAGCACGCTCACCTGGCATGCGTGCGGCCCGGGTTCGATCCTCAGCACCACATACAAAGATGTTGTGTCCGCCGATAACTAAAAAATAAATATTAAAAATTCTCTCTCTCCCTCTCTCTCTCTCACTCTCTCTTTAAAAAAAAAAAAAAAAAAAAAAGATGACAATACTTTCCTTTTCTTTAAGTAGCCCCAACAGAATAAGTTATAGGTCAAGTATTGCTTCTCTGCCCAGGTGTTAATTCTAATTTTTGCTCCAAACAGAGTATATTTAAACAGAAACTGCATAGAGTGTGTATTTCACAGGTTGTGCAAATATCAAAACCGGTTTTAGCTGGTCTGGGTGGGGATCAGAATTTCTACCCACAATTCAGTTGAACCCATCTGTGAAGTAACCAAACCCTCCCACAGAACAAAGCAAACTTGAACAGTGTCTGGCTACAGCAATTAAGTCAAGGTCCTGAAGCTTTGTTTTTCAGAAAGAAAATGCTTGTCTGTCACACCTTCTGACCCCTACCCCCAATGGCAGCCTGTGAAGGATTCTTGGGTCTTAATCTCCCAAAGCACCCCTTTGCCAAACAGCACATTTGCAGTTGTGTGGTTGTTTGTGATATCTGTCTTCCCTACTATAGTGTCAGTTCGGGAATTTCTTGGAATACACTCTGGTGGCCCAATTGCCTTGTACACTGAGTGCTCAATGAAAGTGTGCCTTAGTGATTGACAACCTTTTAGCCCATGATTAACATATAGCCAAGTAAAAAGGACTCCTGAATTTACCCAGAACATTTGAGTCCCCTCCTGACTTTGGAAAAGTTGCTCACTCTTTCTGAGCTTCTACTTTGTCATCTACAAAATGAAGAGGATCAAGTTCTCCTCAGAGGAAATGAAAGTAGGGACTCATAAGTGCTCAATAGACATTGTGTTCATCAACCAAATTCCTTACATGGTAAATGTTTTGTAATTAATAATATGAAAGAACCATATGGTAGAAAATGAGTCATTCAGCAATTGAAGATACAGTCACCACATCTTTGCCTTCCAAAGTCGTTCTATCTGAGGACATTCTCAAGTAGGAAGAAGGACCTCCCTAAGCATGCAGGAAATCAAGGATGTTTCAGTGAATAAACATGTGTTGATGTTGATTATCAGCTTCATCTTGCTAGACACCTTGACTACAAAGTGCCTTAAAGCCTGGAATTCTGATCTATTTTTCTCAATTGCCAAATCTGAGCCAGGGTTGGCTCAGGCATATCTAATACATATTTCCTGAACAAATGACTGCCTGACATAAATCATCTTTATATTTCCTCTAACTTCTGAACTTCTATACATAGGCAAGTAAATAAAGTCTGAGAATTTAATTGCTTTACTGTCTTTTGATGTTTATGAATACACTCCTGAATTTTGTTTCTTCTTTGATTAAGATTATATCATGTCACTGATTCTGTGGTTTAACCAAATGACCACCCCGATTTCTATGAGTATGTAGAGGTATGTAGTGACAATGGATTCGGACTTCCCAGAAATGTGTTAAGGTCACCCACCCAGGTGGAGTTTCTAGAACCTAGTCCAATAAAAATATGAAACCAAGCCTGGCACTATGGCACACATCTGTCATCATAGAGACTGGGGAGGCTGAGGCAGAAGGACCTCAAGTTCAAGGCCAGTCTCAGCAACTTAGCAAGACCCTGTCTCAACCTGAAAATGGCTAGGGATGTAGCTCAGTGGTAGAGTGCTCACCTAGTATGTGCACAGGTTCAATCTCCATTACCACCACGAGAAAAACAAGTAACCATCAACCATCAGAACTGTCAACGGAGGTTAGAAGGAGGAAGAAATGGGAGTTGTTGCTTAATGGGTATAGCCTTTCAGTTTTGTAAGATAGGAAAGGTCTGGAGATCGGTGACACAATAAAATGTTAAAAATACTTGACGCTACTGAACTGCCTTAAAATGTTCAAGAAGTAGATTTTATGTTATGATCACAATTTAAAAGAAATATAATCTTGAAAGTCTCTACCATACACTGAAGAAAGAGAGTGAAGACACCATGGGATAAAAATACTGCACTTTAATCCGGGAATGGTGACACACACCTGTAATCCCAGCAATTTGGGAAGCTAAAACAGGAGGATCATAAATTCGAGGCTGGCCTGAACAACTTCATGAGACTCTGTCTCAAAATAAAAATCAAAAGGGAAAAAAGGTCTGGGAGGTAGCTTAGTGGTAGAGCACCCCTATACCACCACCAAAAAAAAAAAAAAAAAATACACAACAGTACTACCAATAAATAAAATCCCGCATTTTATTTTTAACAGATTGTATAGAAGGTTTCAAGGTTTTTTTTGTTTGTTTGTTTTTGTTTTTGTTTTTAAATCACATACAGAATTTTTACAAATGTAAGCACAGATCTGTGGGATCAAATGGGAACAAAATATCTTCCAAATACTCCATATAGCAAAGTTGAAAACTGAGCTTAGAAAATGAATGCCTGTACTATAAAATAGTGCATGAACATTACCAAATGTTTGCACAAAGTACACAGACCTCGACTGAATCTGACTTTTTCTCTGGGGCAGGTCAAACTAATTGAACTGAGATTCACTGCAGTGCCTGGGCTTCAAACAAAGGCAGAGCAGTCATAAACTTTAGCGGGGGCTCCACGACTCCATTCAGGTTTCTCTGCTAGATCTGCAGCCTTTTGTACTCTCCTTCTCAGAGCAAGGTGACTCAGGGTTCAACCCCAACAGAAACAGAATGGGTTTCGAGATATTTATCTTCTGTAGAAACCCAGAGACTATTTTCATTCAACAGCTTTGCCACTTGTGGGCATTTAAGCCATTGTTCTAGGCAGCCACCTTCTAGATGCAGTTAATCTGGGGTGCTTTCAGAATTTCTCATTCACTTCACTTCTCCAGGCATTTGACATTGCTGACCTTTTTTGAAAAGGGTTCCAAGGCTTCCTCACCCACTGTGGTCTTGTCTTCCTTCCTGGGAGCCTAACTCAGCCCTTGCTGTGCCTGTGCTCACTTCTGGGTTCACTCCGTGAGCACCAAGGCAGGCATGGAGAGCGTGCCAAGCGTGGATCAAATCGCCACTGTAGCAAGTAGAAACTTGCAGGGACAGCACACCCAAGAGGCATGGGTCCATGGGGAGGTCAGGGAAGGCTGCTGGGAGAGATCTGAAGGATGAGTAGGCGTCCCTTGATGTGGTGAAGAGGCCAGGCCATGATCCCCATGTTCAATCCTCAGGCACCTCCAGTTCATCACCGTGATCCGTACTTTGCATAGTGTTTGCTGATTTACAAACCGCCTACACACGCATCATGTCATGTGGGGGAGGACAGGCATTATTAGCCCTTCAGAAAACTG
This sequence comes from Callospermophilus lateralis, assembly GCF_048772815.1. NCBI lineage: Eukaryota > Metazoa > Chordata > Mammalia > Rodentia > Sciuridae > Callospermophilus > Callospermophilus lateralis. Next base: position 64,053,836 of record NC_135312.1, on the reverse strand, counting down.
AGGACACAAGGTTCAGACCCATTATGTAGTATACCCAGAGATACATGGTCAGTAAAGAAGGACACTGGATGGGCCTACGTTTCCAGCCCCAAACCCTGGGAGTATCATTCTCTTTCCACTGGTGACTCGTCCACTCCCTGTCAGACTTCAACTTTCACCTCAAAAGAAAGCCCTCAGATCTACCCCTCTGGACTTAACATCTCCTCCTCAGTCATGCATTTCATATTAGCTGCCAGATATTTCTACTGGCAGCTAAAGAAAATATCTGAAACTATTAGTCTTTACAAAAATCCATTTAAGTTCATGTCATCTGGTTCTATTACTCTGGGCCTGGGATGAAGCCAAATATCCTGGCAAAATAATGTGGCAGAGGAAAGCCGCTCAGTTCTTGGCAGCCAGGGTGGAGGATGGGGGAAGGCCGGCTGGGACCAGATATAGTAGCCAAGGGCATTCCTCCACTGACTACTTCCTCCCGCCACGCCCCACCTGCCACCTCCTCCCAGCAGTTCATTTGAATTATTAATTCATCAAATGGATTAAGCCACTGATAAGATTCAGTTCTCAAGATCCAATCACTTCCCAAAAGCCCTACTCCTGGACATTGCTACATTTGGGACCAAATCTTCAACATAGGAGTCTTTGGAAACAGTGGGATCCAAACCATAAACCATAACATTCTGCATGTTTCATTACACCTTTGGGCAACAAATTGTTGCTACCGCTATGCCTAAGATACCATCTAACCTTCAAGGAGTTCACAGCCAAAAAAGAAGATGAGACATATCTACAAACATCTTCAGATTGGGATATAAAGCTGAAAGCACTATGCTGTTACATAAATTTGTATTAAATATATCACGTGTGTGAGGTATTTGCCTAGGCATTGGAATAAAAAAAGACACACTTTTGGTGCATAAAGAAGATGGCAGAGGACTGCAGTATTAGCTCCATGAAGGCAGGGATATTGGTTTGGTTCCCTGCTGTATCCCTAATCTTTGGAATAGTACTGATTCCTGAGAATGGAAATTTTGAATCAACAGCGATGATTTTATTTTTTAGAGAAATCTCACTTATTACACAAAAATGTACAGATGGACTTGGTGGTGCACACCTGTAATTCCAGTGATTTAGGGTTAGGGTTAGGCTGGAGGATTGCAAGTTTGAAGCCAGTCTGGGCAATCTAGACAAAATAAAAAATAAAAAGGTCTAGGAATGTAGCTCAGTGGTAAAGTGCTACTGGATTCAATCCTCAGCAAAAAACCAAATTAACAAAAATGTGCATAGCATTTCTTATGTGACAGACACTGCTTTAAGCATTTCATAAATATTAACTTATTTATTAGTGCCTCGTTGCCTTTTCCAAAGACTCTGACACATCATGTTTTCACCAATAGGCATGACAACACTTTTCTTATATCCCACCCACTAGCAAGTGACTACATGACTTAAATTTTTACTTATTGTTATTTTAGCTTACACCTCCTTGACTCTAACTGAATTTAAGTGTGTTTTTACATGTTTGTGGCTCTTAGGATTTGTTCTTCTCTTTAGTGTCAATTCATGTCCATTGCATATTTTCTGCAGGATTTGATCATTTTTTTAATCAATTTGTAAGAGTTTCTTGTATATTAAAAATTAACATTTTTCTATCATATACTTTATTAATATTTTCAATCTATTCTTGACTTTGTTTACGATAGGCTTTATCTTATATTTTAAGATTTTGTATACAAATTTGTCTATCATTACTTTTACAGCATTTAAGTTTCCATTGTCAATCTACTTGCCTAGATTTTAAAATCTAAGTCTTTAATTCATCTGTAGTTTATTTTCATATATGGTATATGATAGTGTCATTTTAATTTTTTTCCAGAAAGAAGTCAACTCTTTATTAAATGACCCATCTCTTTCCCCCTGAAATAAGCTACTGCATTTGTACTATATAACTGTCCCTTTGGAACCTAACTCTGTTTCTATACCACATTGATTTGTTTACTGCAGCTTTAGTTTCTGACTATCTGGTAGGAAAAACCTCCCCTTTTTCTTTTTCATATTTTTATTAACTAATATTGAGCATTTAGCTTTCCTAATAATGTTTAATCATTCTGTCCAGTTCCAAAACACTTATTTTCTTTTTCTTTTTTTCTTTTTTTTTTTGAGAGAGAGAATTTTAATATTTATTTATTTATTTTTTAGTTTTCGGGGGACACAACATCTTTGTTTGTATGTGGTGCTGAGCCGCACGCATGCCAGGCGAGTGCGCTACCGCTTGAGCCACATCCCCAGCCCCTAAAACACTTATTTTTATTGTAATGAAAACTGCTCAATCTCGATCTTAGGAGAATTATTATTATATTATTATTATTATTGTTGTTATTTTATTATATAATATCTCAAAACATCGAGGCCTCTTGGCTATTTAAATCTTCTATCACCTAACAAGGTAGAATCAGTTCCCTATATTTTGTTAGTTTCTTGTTAGACCTCTTCCTCAGCAATTTACAGTTTTTATGAATATTACATATGGAACAGTATAGTCCCATTTTTATTTTTACTTGGTTCTTATTAAAGTAGAAAAGCTGTTGTTTTCTTCATAGTTATCTAGCTTCCATTTATATTCTCTCTCTCTCTCTCTCACACACACACACACACACACACACACACACACACACGGTACTAGGGATTAAACTCAGTAGCACTCTATCATTGAGCTACATCCCCAGCCATTTTTCCTTTTTATTTTGAGACAAGATCTCTTCTAAATTGACCAGGTTGGCCTCAAGTTTGTGATCCTCCTCCCTCAGCCTCCTGTGTCCTGGGGATCAGATTGTACTGGCTTTTCTCATTCTTTTAATATGTCTTATTGCTTTTCCTTCTGAATTATCTTGGGTTTTCTGAAATGTATATCCTTATCAAAATACATGTTTTTATTTATTTTCTAATGTTTATGCTCATTATTTCAGCTTTTTGTCTTGTTCCATTTGCTAAAATAATGTTAAATTATAACAGTAGTATAGGCATCAGTCTGATTTTTTACTAAAACTGAAAGACTTTTACTGTTTCCCTACTTAAGATAATACTTGTGGGCTGGGTTGTAACTCAGTGGTAGAGCACTTGCCTCCCATGGGTGAGGCACTGTGTTTGATCCTCAGCACCACATTAAAAATAAATAAATAAAGATATTGGGTCTAAAAGTCTACAACTAAAACAATTTTTTAAAAAGATAATACTTGTATTGGTTTTGGTAAATACTCTTTTCTTCTTCTATCCCCAATTTTATTAAATTAAAAAAAATACATCACAGCAGTAATTAAAAATGTACAAAGATTTCACTTGCCTTGATCAGTTCTGGTATGTAGCCTTTTGTCTGTCTAAATATTTCCTTCTATACTTGGAATTTTTATTTAAAATGGCTGCTGAATTTTAGCAGTTATCATTTGAATACTAATGAGATTTTCCTCTTCCTTAGGTTGGTGATGTAATGGATTGTTGCCGCAGTCTGGCTGGGCACAAAATCATGAGCCACTCACAGCCTTGTAGATTCAAACAGCAATTCTTTATTCCCGAACTCACACCGACACTCTACACACGTTCTGGGGAAATCCACGTTCTGGGCCAAATCCACGTACTCCACCGGGCTCTGAACACCGCTCTGAATACTCTCTGAATCCTGAGAGAACTCAACGGGAACTCAAGGAGCCGGAAGGCCTGAGGCAGCAGGATACGCCCTATTCCCAGCAGGGTACACCTTAAACCTGGAACCGCCCTAAACCCAAGGAGCGGGATACTCCCTAATCCCAGCAGGATACACCCTAAACCTGGATCTGCCCTGGTCCTTGAGCAAGGTCACCTTATATGCAATGTCACTGCAAATGACCTGGGTCCAATATGGAGAGTCCTTCCTCTAAGCAACATTGGGTAGGCTGACAAAGACACATTAGAATCATCAGAATTTAGAAGCAAATTAACATTAGAACAATTAATCATCAGAACATTAGAAGCAAATTAACACTCAGCTTTGAAGTCATCTGGCTCTAAGATCTTTCCAGAAGTAAACTCCAATCATCTTACCATTCTTCTGTAATAATTGGTTCATTCCTGTTTTCATTCTTTTCTTGGGTCCATTTTACTAGTTTATATTCTGACATAAAATTGTATGTTTCCTGCAGCTTTTCACATAATATGGCCACAAGATTGCCCATAGTGAGTCTCCTAATTTCTCAGGTCCCTGTGAGTATAACTCTTTTCTCATTCTTAATCTCTTCTATTTTCTTTTCTTTTCTTTTTCTTTCTTAAACCTATATATTGTCTATTTTATTATTCTATTCAATAAACTTTTATTTTCAGTAGACTTGTCATAATTATCCCTTATTTTTTTCTATTTCATAATTTCCAACTTTCTAGTTTTTCTAAATTTTTGAGATGATTACTTAGTTCTCTTACTTTTTGGTTTTATTTTTAACTTGTGAAATCATTTGAGGGCTCTAAATATTCCTCTAAGCACAACTTCCAGGATTCTGTCAGTCTTAATAAGAAGTGGTTTTTCTCTTTATTGGTTTCTAGATAATAAGTTCCCTTTTATGTCCTTTTTGATTCACAACTCATCTAAAAGTTTAGTTTGTTCCTTAATTTTTAACTATTTAAGTTTTTATGTCATTATTTATCATGAATCAATGATTTTTCAGCTTTTGATCAAAGAATGTGACCTATATAGTCTGTTGTCAAAGCTATCTTTACAACCATGCATATGGAAAAATTTTATACAACTTTTATATAAATATTTTTAATGAAAAAATATTTCTCTTCCTGTGGTTTGTAAGAAGTGCTTATATGTACTATATAAATTCATGTGCTTCTAGCTGGGCTTGGTGGCACACACCTGTAATCCCAGAGATTCAGGAGGCTTGGGCAGGAGGATCACAAGTTCAAAGCCAGCCTCAGCAACTTAAGATAGGCACTAAGCAACTTAGAAAGACCCTGTCTCAAAATAAAGAAATAAAAGGGCTGGGGATATGGCTCAGTGGTTAAGCATCCCTGGGTTCAATGCTAGGTACCAAAATATATATATATATCTGCTTCTATTATTAATCTCATCTGAGTAATTTTTGGATTAGCATTTCTATTATTTTGTTGGTCTGAATGCTTTTTTGATTATTAATTCTGGCTAATAGCGAGAAATACATTTTGAAATCTCCCATTATAATTCTTTATTTATAAAATTCTCCTTATTTTTACATATTTAGCTGCTAAGTTTTTTGATGTCTGTAGCACTGTGTCACCTTTGTCATCTGTGTCCTTTATCACAGCATTAAGGGTGCTCCTTATATTATAAATGCTTTCATCCTGAATTCCACTCCATTGATGCAAACGTTGCCATTTCTGCTTTCATTTCTCATTTGCCTAACCTTCATTTGCCTATTATTTTATTTTTAGCCTTTTATTATCACTTTGTTTCAAATATGAATCAATATCTTGATATCAAATATGAATCATATCTTTGCCTTAATATTTTTCTAGCCCTTCAAACTTCCGCTTTTTAATAGAGTTCATCATTTCCTCCCTAAATCCCTTTTATTTTCTATTATATTTTCTAGAAAATAGAATGTAAAATAGAATAGAATAGAAAATTGTGTTTTCTATTATAGCTGTCAATCTTTTTTTTTTCTTTTTTTTTTTTAATTAATTTTTATTGTAGGTTGTTCAAAACATTACATAGTTCTTGATATATCATATTTCACACTTTGATTCAAGTGGGATATGAGCTCCCATTTTTACCCCATATACAGATTGCAGAATCACTTCAGTTGCACAACCATTGATTTACATATTGCCATTCTGGAGTCTGTTGTAGCTGTCAATCTTAATTGTGTTGGAAAGCTCTTGTTTTGCTGTGGAGCTTCCAATCCCCCTTGCTCCGACAAGGGACCAGATCTTCTTCTGTTGGGTGTTCCCGTCCCCACTCCCAGCCCAGGATATGAGGGTATACCATTCAGAGCATATCCATGCCCACTTCAGGAGAGGGCTTGTGACTGCAGCCTGGCCAATTGAGCAGCACCTTCCTCTAGCCTCAGGGACCCATATGAAAAGGACAACAGTGCAATTGGACCCAAACAAGATGGCCACTTCAGAGGTTCTACAGAGCACAGGCCTGTAGAAACCAGACCCCTTGGGCTCAAATCCTGGTTCTGTCTTTTATTTGAAACTCTGGCCCTAGTTGCTTACTTTTTCTCAGTTTTCCTACCTGTAAAATAGTATGTATCTCATAGCATTGTTGTAAAAATTCTGTGTCAATATATGTAAAATACAGAACAATGCCTATGGAGTAATAAGCAAATAGTTGTGATAACTCTTGTCATTGCATATTTTCTTACACCAGGATGTGGGAGCCGTTGACATTAAGGTGCACATGGAGTTGAGGAGGAATGAAGTCAGCATGAAGGACAGAAGAGCCAAGAGTAGAAACCTCGTTTGAGGAAACAAAGGGTTCCAAAACTGGTTATGCCTGCAATTCTTCAACTGTATGAGCCCCCAAAATCCCCTATTTGCTTAATATTCTGTGACTTGCATCCAAAAAAAAAAAAAAGTCCTGACTTACACAACTGCTAAGGTTAGAAACTTGAAGCCATTTTTAATTCTTTCCTGTCCCTCACTGTCCACATCCAACATAACACATCCACTCATTGTACTTCCCCAATTTACTTTCACTTTGATTCTTTGTTTTCACTCTTACAACAAAGGGGGATGGGGAGAAGGAAAATGAATGTTTCTGAATACTTGTTAAATACTAACAGCTGAGCTAGGACCTGTGGATTTTTTTTAATCCTATCAACAATCCCTTGAGGACCCTGAAGTGCAGAGACTGTGATTAACTAGTTTAAGGTCCCACAGTGAGCCACTGGTGAGGCCACACTGGGCACCACTGTGGATATCATCTAGATAAATGCTTGCTGAGTGTCTAACACCAAGAACAACACCTACAGAACTCACTCCTGTCAGTACCCCACACGGCACTGACATGCATGTCTACTCAGTCTTTTTTGAAAATGGCAATGAACCTCAATCAGTCTACTTGTTGTGGAACAGATGAGGCAGGACACTGAGGAAATAGAGGAAGCAGGTTTATTGGCTGCAGCCAGGTCCAGAGAGGGAAAAGGCTTTCACCACAGTGGATCAATCCCCTGAACCCCGACTTTAGAAAGTTTCAGAATGAATCTGACATAACTTTCCTACATACATGAATATACCACAGTGAACCTCACCATCATGTACATCCACAAAAAATTAATTTTTAAAAAATAATTATGGGTAAATGGCAGTGTGTAGGAGGAGGGGCTCAGAGGCTCACCATCTACAGAAGTCTACACAAAAGCAGCTTTTTTCACTGTTCTGAGCTCTGAGCCCAGGCCTGGAATTCAAGCCTCTATGGAGGCCTCAGGTTAGCCTTTCTTATCACGTCCTGCTTCTGCAACACACCTCCCACCTGAAAACTCTGTTTCAGAAATTCTTGTAAGAACAGTTATGATGAGGGTCTCTGGAGAAGCTTAATTCAGATTTTCTGTGGAGGAGGGGGTGCCACTACATACTCAATGTCAGGGTCACACATAACTGGACTCTTGTTTTTCTCAGGGCTTCAGTCATCAGCCACAAAGTCTACCTGTTCTCAGTCCCAAAGCTTGCTGCGTCTATTTTCGAAGAAAGGAGTAACTCCAGCTAAGTTGTGATCGTGTCACATTCTTTAATTATAGAAAGAAACAAATGTCCTAGCGATTATCTTGGCATAAATTCACACATACATGTACGCACACACAAGCACTGCCAGTCTGTCTCCTTTAAAATAAAGCTCTTTCCAGAACAGGCCTGTAAAGATACTTGACTTCCTCCATTCCTGGGCTCTTTACATTGTCCATTAGGAAATGCTTATTCCTTGGCTGGAGTTGTGGCTCAGTGGTAGAGCATTTGCCTCACACATGTGAGATTCTGGGTTCGATCCTCAGCACCACATAAAAACCAATAAAAATAAAGATATTGTTTCTATCTACAACTAAAACAATATTCTTAAAAAAGAAAGAAAATGCTTATTGCTAAGTGAAATAAGCCAATCCCCCAAATCCAAAGGTTAAATGTTTTCTCTGACATGGAATGCTAAGCCACAATAAGCGGGGTGGGGGACAAAAAAAAGAATAGAAGTTCAGTAGACAAAGGGAAATAAAGGGAAGGGAGTGGGACTAGGAAAAGGAAAGACAGCAGAATGAATCTGACATAACTTTCCTACATACATGAATATACCACAGTGAACCTCACCATCATGCACATCCACAAAAAAAATTAATTTTTAAACAATAATTATGGGTAAATGGCAGAAAGATCAGTAGAGGGAAGGAGGCTGAGGGTGGGGGAGGGAAGGGGAAGGCGAGGTACTGGGGACTGAATTAGAACAATATATACTCCATGCTTGTATAATTATGTCAAAATGGATTCTACTGTCATGGATAACTGAAAAGAATCAATAATTTTAAAAAGAAAGAAAGAAAAAGAAAATGCTTATTGCTCATCAGGCAAGGCAGGGGAGTCCCCTCTCAGCTCCTTTAATCTGCTGAACTCATGCTGGGTTTTGCCCTCTATCCAGTGCTCTCCCACACACACCTGCAGCCAGCACTTGCTCCTCCTTTGAGTCTCTCCTTTGGGTCTCCTTTGGGTCTGTCCTTTGGGTCTCTCCTTTGGGTCTCTCCTTCATGGGGGGCCTTTCCTGCCCACCTGAAGGTAGAGTTCAAATGTCAGCCCTTGATGGTTTCCTTTGAAGCCTATAGAACAACATGCAGCCATTTACCCACTTGTATGTTTAGTTGGGGTTTATGTCCAGATGGGTTTTCTTTTGTCTTTCTCCTTTATCAGAATGAATGGGATGGGTGTCTTCAGAGCAGGAAACATGCTTGTTACCATTGTATCCCTCCTGCCTCACACAGGCCTGATGTGCAGCACCTGCTCAATGTTTATTTGGTAAATGAATGAACAAAACAATCAGCGACTAGAACATGAAGTCTGCGGGGTGATTTTACTCTAATTACAGATGACCTGATGGATCCCTTTAATGCAGCTAGATGAGGTAAATGATAAAATGGGTAAATCCCCAAACCTAGAACCTCTTTTTTGATAGGATTCAGTTGTTCCCTAAATGATCACTGTCTGAGTTTCCTCTTGTGTGGATGGCTTAGACCACAACTCCAAAGGTACTTTAATGCCATCCCATGGGATCCTGAATTCTTCTCATGCCTTTGTCTGGGCCCCAACACTAGAGTTATCTGAACTCCATAATGGCAAAATTTCATGTCTTTGCCTTGCCCCGCTGGGGAGACAGGCAGGTGAGATATACTACTGTGGAGAAGAGGGATGCCCAAGACACTCTGGAAAACCTAAAATCAGACACATATTCTGAGGGGGGCCTGAGGTGTGACAGCAGAGGGAGAAAACATGACTAGCACATGGCTTCTTCGTTTCCAGCCTCTCTGTCCCGGTGCTCACTCTGTCCTCAGGGCACACCCATGAGGTTGAAGCTGTGACCACCATTTTGTATTTGAGAGTAGTGGAAAAGCATGGGCTTTTATGTCAGGTAGGCCTGGCTCAAATTTCCCCCTTCCTAAATTACCCACTTAGGGCCGCTGGGCACTGGCCGCTCAATACACAAGTCATCACAACACTTAAGCACCAGTTGTATGGGGCTTTTTCTCCATACATCAAGCAGTCAATCAATCCTGGCACCAGATTCTGCAGGAGATATCAGCTACGTGTCCCCTTAACCAGTCCAGTTCTGATACTGTCTACATAACAGTAGCATTGGATCCCACAGGTTGAGGGCTTGGTCCCAAGGCTCTCTCTCCATTTCAGAGGCCAGTTGTAGGGCAGGCATGGCTTGTGCTGTTGACTCATCAGCTATCACTTGGGACTCCCATGGACCCCCCCTTGAGTTTGATTCATTTCCTAGGAAGATTCATAGCACTCAGGAAACACTTATGTTTATTAGCCTATTATAAAGGGTATTCCAAAGGACACTGAGGAACAATAAAGAGATGCATAGGGCAAGGTATGTGGGCAGGAGTATGTGGGCAGGAGTATGGAGCTTTGTGCTTTCCCTGGGGCACACCACTGTTCAGACATTCAGCTATCTGAAAGCTGTCTGGATCCAGTCCTTTTTTTTTTATATATACAAGCTTCATTAGATAGGCATAATTGGCTAAATTATTGATGTTTGGTGATCAATTCAACCTTCAGACTCTCTCTCCCCTTCCTAGAAATTGGGCTGGGTGGGGAGAACTAAAAGATTCCAGCTTGCTGATCATGCCTTGGTCTATCTTGTGACCAGATCCTATCCTGAAGCTACCTAGAGGCTGTTGGCCACCAGTCATCTTATTAGTTCACACAAAAACATACTTATCATTCTGGAGATTCTGAGGACTTCAGGATACCAGGAAATAGGGTAAATACTAAATACGTGTTTCACAATATCACAGGTAAGTTACTTAACTTCTCTGGGCTCAATTTCTTGATCTTTATCATAATAATAATAATAAACACTGATTTTTTTCTGTGTCAATTGGTAAAGCTATATATAAATATATTCATCAAAATGAACTTATTTGTGCACAGCACATACTGGGTACTCAATAATCAAAGTTATTTATTAAAAGAACTATCAAAGATCCACACAGGAATGGCCTAGAATGTGAAGACCTCTTACTTCATAAGATCCAGGCTTCGTGGTTTGTCTTGCCTCCAAGGTCGTCAGCTCTTCCAGGACAGAAATGGGGCCTCATGTCTTTTTGATTTAGTGACCTAGATATGGAGTGGTTATCATTTACACACCAGCCTCCCAAAATAACATAGCGTTTATTATGCTGATACTGACTTTTCTATCCAATGATATGTGTGAATGGTAATAGATGGCGCGAATGCCTCTCTGAATTAAGTCAGCACCAGGATATCCCTTCCCACTTCATCTGCCAAGTCCAGGAACAAGCCTCTCAGCACACTTCTGGCCAGGAAGAACATAAATCAGGGTTTTAGTCAAGTGAGTCATTCAATTTTTATATTCAGGCATCATGAAAGGAAATACGACTCCTAAGAGTCATACCTATAGGAATGAAGGACATTTTAACCTCTGCTAAACTAATAGATTTTTAGTCAGCAATGCTGGAAACAATCAAGGTATTTAAATACAGTATAACGTGTGTGTGCGCCTACCTAATGATTCATTATGTGATTCATTTCCCATCTCACCCCTCCACCTGATTCCTTAGAACTTCCAATTTTACCTACTGAGATTTTCTGTCATTCCATCCCCCTGCCTTCCATCTGGCCTCAGGCCCTCTGCACCCTTCACTTACTATGAAATTGCTCCTTCAGGCCTCCATGATATCAGTTTTACCTTCTAGAATGCAGGCTCCACACTGACCCCAGACCAATGGTTCCAAAATGCCATTGACCATGTGCCTGCTGTGCCCCTAATCCTTCAGTATCTCCCCTTGTCTAGACCTTCCAGCTCTTTAGCTTGGAATAGCCAAATAACCAGGCATTAGGGTTCAGAACATGAAATCCTAAAGCATCCCAAGTACTCTAAACTGAAAGAATCTGGAAAGCCTCAGGAGCAAGGTTTCTCTTTGTCTTGCCTTCCTATCTCTTGCCCTCCTTCTTCCCTGAAGCAATTGATAGAAACCAGAATTTCTCTTTCCCATGGCAACTCATTAAAACTAAACCTCTCTGCTCCAGAGCAAGCCATAAAACCTAGCAAAGTCACTCTCTCCCTTCTGCCTTCTCTCCTAAAGACTCATTTCAGAGGGGGTCCTGTCCTGTCCTATATATCTAGCAGGAAGGAATGCTGCACAGAGCCCAAGAAGAATCTGGACAGATGAGCCTTGCCTCATTTCCCCCTCTGTCCATTTCCATTCGATCATATCCTTTGTCCCATCACATTTCCACACAGCCCTCATTCTTCCTCAACCCTAAGCATAAAAACAGTGTTCCCAGGATCTTTAGGTCTTCATTTCTGAAGCCCCCATCCTGCATAAGGCTTTATTAAACAAATTCATTACGCTTTTCTTGTGTGGCCTGTCTTTTGTTAGAGCTGAGTGTCAGCTGTGGCCCTTAGGATGAGTAAGGAAATGCGCCACACATTTCTACCCTGCAGTGGCAAGAAGGAATATTGAATGCCTCAAAATTTTTTGAGATTTAAGGCTGGCTGCCCAATTCTTACTTCTAAACAAGTTTCCAGAAGCTTTTTAAAAATTGTTATTATTTTTAATGAACCTCAAGCTGGGCTAGTTTAGGCCTCACTAGCCCACATGGAAATCATATGCTGCTTTTTAATTTTATGTTTTGTAGTGCTGGGAATCAAACCCAAGGCCCAGCATATGCTAGGCAAGCAGTCTACCATTAGAGTACTTTATTAGGGAGTAATGAAATTTTAAGAATCTGAAAAAAATAAACAAGACTTGGACCTTCATCCAATGTGAGTTTTCCAATCTGTCCTAGTGAAGAATGTTATCTGGAAAATGTCACAAAAAATAAATGAGATTGAATGCTGAGTCTACTTTCTTAAATATAAATACATTGGCACCCCTCCCCCAAGTCAGTGAAGAAAGGCAAGATGTTTTTTCTCCAGTCTTCCTCATTCCTCCACCCCCAATCTCCTTGCAAGAACAGTGTTCTGTGTTCTGCTAAGTTTCTGATTGTCATGAGCTGTAGTTAGCCCAGGGGTGGTAGGTATTTTTGCAACATAGAATATCTTTCAGTGTTGCAACCCTGTTGTCTTTCTCTTCTATCTTCTTTCAACAGAAAGAAAAAAAAATTCTTGCTGGAGGTGTAGCTCAGTGGTAGAGTATGTACTTAGCATACTTGAGGCCCTGGATTCAATCTGTAGCACCAAAGCCAAATCAAAATCTAAACCAAAACAAAAAATGTAAAGTCAGTAAAATCTTACTACACAACTAAGACAAGCCAGGAGGAAATGAGTGGTAAATGTTAACTATTTGCATAGGTTACTCTTAAAAATCCACATCTACAATATGAAATTGTCTTTTAAATTAAATTTGGTGGCAGTGATTCCTAAGAGCTTGGAGTATCATACTTTTTTCTTTTGCTACTAAGAGCTGAGGGTGTAACCCAGTGTCAGAGCACTTGCCTAGCATGAGTGAAGCCCTAGGTTCCATCCCCAGCATGACAAAAAAAAAAAAAGAAAGAAAGAAAAGTACTACTAGAAGATCATTTATTTTTTTCCTATGATTCATAATTTTTTTCTTAATCAGTAAAGAAGAGATCATTGTATCACCAGTAAAACTGATGGGTCTAAACAGAATGTTCCAAATTTCTTCTAAAAGTTTTATTTCTTCTTTTGTAATTGGGTTCAAGATTTGCTGGTTTTGCTTAGGGTGGAGACACAATGACTATTGCAGTCATGTTGAGGTTTATCATTATTTGATTGTCAGAAGGTAACTCTAAATGTCAAAAACAATTTTTGAAATTGTTATTTTCCTGAGTTGTTGCTTTCTTTTTGTGGCAATATAACTGAAGAGGCTCTAGGTGTTTTTACAGCAGAGAGAATGATTGCCCCTTCACTCTTGGATGATTTAAAGAAAGGACAAAAGAGAAGCTGTGTTTTCTCCCTCTTCTAGGCCATTTGGCAAATGACAATTCTTCAGATGGTTGGTTAAAGGCTTGGGGGCAGGATGGAGAAAGGGTGGGGTGGTATTTCTGATGTCCAGGTGTTCAGTCTTTAGATACCAAAATTGTGGATGTGAGACTTACAGTTCTGTTTTCATACATTTGTATATTCCCCTGGTTGTTTAAAAACACAGATTGAGTATCTACTCTGCTTCGAGCACTACGACATTATGGTAGAAGAAAAAGATGAATGGCCTCACACTCAGTAAAAACTAGGACCTGAAACTAGCTGACCTTAAAAGATGACCAGTACCAGACAGACACCTTTAGAGCCCTGGAACATGTTGAAAACTGTATGGCCAGCTACCCACTCATGCCCTTCCTTGTGTAAATAATGTTAAAGAAGTCCAATAAAATTTAATTCCTTCTCCTAAGGATGATATTTGAGAACAAATAAACTAAACTGTTTCCCTATATTCTATTTGACTTTGCCCTAGCTTTATTGGCACTCTAAGGATGAGCTTAATTTGCTTCGTGGGAAATCCAATCCTAAGGACACCCCTGAGAGCTAGTGACTGCAGTGGCAAAGTGCAGAGGAGGCCAGAGGACAAGGCAGGCCTGAGGGTGTAGCCATTATCCTATTAAACTAGTCCTTAAAGCTGCATGGAAACTCACCTGGGTTTTCCTTCCAGAAGTGAAGTCAGAGACAAATGTACGTGCACTTAGTAGTTGTCCCGTTTAGCCCATGGGCCTTGTTTTGGAAGGACACACCTGGAGGCTTTCAGAAAAAAGAGCTATTTCATAATCAAGTATTCATAAGCTGATGCCTTCTTTCTGAATTCAGTTTATCCACATTTAAGAATTTCATGGCCACAAGGAGATCACATTTTTATTTAAGTTTTGAGATCCATTTATATTGACTAGAGGAGTCAATGAAATGGTTTTGTTGTCTTCTTATAAAATATTGAATGGGACCTGTTCAAGTTACTCATTACAGGCACTCCTCAAATTCAACATTCTGTAAGTTTTTAACCATTAGTTTTATGTCTAAGGACCAGCATTATCCTAGACCTCTTTCATGCACCCCCTTATAAATTATGGCATTTTGACAGAAACCTTTCACTTTCCCATTACCAAACTAAATTTTAAGTCATTTACCAAAGTTGGCTGCTCACTAAAAAAGTTAAAAACAAAAACACATGGCCCAAATCTCCTTGAGATATTTTGTACCAAAGTAAATGTAGCTATTATTAGTTGAATGGACTGATCAAGTAAACTTCAGCCCACCTGGGACAGACAATGTCAATTCAAATTTGAGTCATAGCAAGATTTAAGGCACAGTGCTACATTTCATGATTCTTCTGATTCTTTTATCCAAGATGTTAGATCTGAGACAGTTGAACTACTGATCTTCTGTGAACATGACCCGCTAGCAGGTACATTAAGCATGGCTAGAGCTGAGTTCTCTGCAAATGCAGAAGCTGGGCATTTCCTCTTTGCCTTTTGGGATTTCTCCCTGCTGATCTCCTACTGGAGATCAGCAAATAATAAGTGAAGAGAGAAATAGAATATCAAAAGGCAAGACAGGAGCCTGATGGAAATAAAAAGTTGCTTAAGCAAGGAATTTGATTTCAGTTGAGAGCTTTCGGGATATCTGCATGGAAGTTGTAGAAGTTGAAACTTTTAAGATATGCCAAAAATTCATTCACTCAACTACCAGTATTTCAGCCCTTGATTCTGCAGAAAGGATTAAGTTGTGGGATTGTTGCAGAACCCAAGCAGCCACAGGGGTTCCATGATCCTGCAGGAAGACTTTCAAGTGAGTCATACAGAATATAGTTGGGGTTTATGAGAAAATTGAGAAATTAGGGTAAGGTTCAATAAGGCACCCCACAGACTGCCTCAGGAGAGAAAGGCTTGGCTCTTAGAGTCTGGGGCTTCTAAGGGTTTGGGGTTCCTTTGTTCTTGCCTTAGTTTCACATATCCCCCATTAAGAGGTTTATTATCTTTCATTTAGCCCTCAGCAGATTTCCTTTGTGAGGGTCCTGATGACCTAGACACCAGGGGAGGGTTGTGATGACCTGGTCACAGAGGTGGGTGTGACATTTCTTTAAGAGTTTATAATTAACTACATACAGCTGGGGGAATTTTGGCATACTAGTTCTCAGTTCCAGATGTTCCTCTGTTTTGATAAGATTCCCGCTGGTTCCCTGTCCTGTGACCTTGGACTCTCTTTGATACATGTCTGATGTCCTCCCTCTTCATTTCCTTCCCCACCCACTTGGCTGACTGCTATACAGCAGAGTGATCTATATGAACTCAGATCAGACTCTTGATGTTCTTAGATGCTGCCTTTTCACACCTCCACAAGAGTCATGGTAGGGACAAGTCAACTAATTCAATAATGATTCTGAGCTCTAGATTCCAAAAGAGAAGTGGTTAACCCCTCCCCACCCTGGGTTCAATCTCTGGTTTAAAAAAAAGATGGAAAGAAAGAAAAAGAAATCTAAACTGGTGAAAATTCTATTCCAGCAGGAATGTCAAAGAATATGCATCCTCTAATCAAGCTAATTTTTGTTTTTACTTATAGTTTTGAAGCATCCCATATCATCAGAGGTAAATACTTGCATGGGATCATTTTGGCTTCTCATAGATCATGACAAGTATTTAAAATTTATTTTTTTTTCTTTTTTTTAAGAGACAAGGTCTCACTGTGTTGCCTGGCCTGGCCCTGAACTCATGGAATCAAGTGACCCTCTGCCTCAGCCTCCCAAGTAGCTGGGACTACAGGAGTGTGCCACAGTGCCTGCTTTAGTGACTGTAAAATCAGTGCTTGGTCTTCAAGGCTTTATTAGGAAATGTCTGTTCTACTTATTGCAGAGATACTGTTAAGTACTTTGACCACTCTATGTCCTAAATTGTCTCCTTTTTGATGAGATATTTCCAAAGGTTTCAATTTTTTTCCTATTTTATAGACATGGCCAATCTTCTAAACCTTTGTGTTCCCTCTTTGCTTTGCCTGATAGGAAGCTGAGAGTTGTAACCTGCTTTGGAACCTTAAAGCAATTCATTAAACTTGCTCCAGGCTTTATTTTCCCTGTGCCTGGTTTCTTCATTTTTTATTTTGTATTTTATTATATACATTAGACTATAAACTGCTCAAAACTTAAGAACAAAATGAGGGTGTGAATTAAGAGTTGTTCAGCCTCTACACTATTGGGCCAAACATCTCCTGTTGGGAATTGGAGAAGGCCAGCTGTCCCAGACAGTATAGGATGCTTAGCAGCATTCCTGACCTCTGCTCACTAGATGTCAACAGCAGTTCTACCCCATCCCACTACCCCACATTGTGGTAACTAAACCTATCACCAGACATAGCCAAATATTTCCTTGGAGGCAATACCACCTCTGGTTGAAAATCACTCCTGTTTAAAAACTTGTATGAGTGAATAAATAAGCTGGTACTGAGCACCTAATATTTTTAGGCTATCTGCAGGACACTGTCCTTACAAGACATAACATGACTGAGATCCAGTTATTTGCCCTCTGACAATCCTACAAATGAGTCAAGGAGAAAAGCATCTACGTGCTTAGAATACATCTATCTAAATTTCATATAGATGTTCTCACAGCTTCCTGTTGTTTTTTTAATGACCCTGGGAAGAAGGAAGTGAAGATGCTGTCTCCACTGAGAGCTGGCCAAGCATCAGTGCCATAATTAGAGCCCAGTGACTTCCCCTGCAATCTAGTGGCTGCTCCACCACGCCTAGAAAATTTTCAGCAAGGGAGAGGCAAATCCAGCTTGGAGGATTAGAAAGGGCTTCATGGAGGAGGCAGTTTTTGAGATGAGATGTTAATAGGTAAAGAAGGAGACAGGAGGGCTAGGGCCGTAGCTCAGAGGTGGAGCACCCGCCTCGCATGTGTGAGGCACTGGGTTCGATCCTCAGCACCATATAAAAATGAATAAAGATATTGTGTCCAACTACAATTAAAAAATAAATAAAAAGAAAAGAAAAGCCTCTTTAAAAAAAAAAGAAGAAGGAGAAGGAGACAGGAAGCAGGGACAGACAGCAGTTGCAGCAAAAAGGGAATGCTTTCAGAGTGATGGCCAGATAGTGTAAAGAAGCAGAAATCAAAAGGACTGGGAAAATAGAGCAAGTCATGTTGTGAGGAGCTTCGGAGGACAGACCTGAAGGGTTTGGGGTGAAAATGCATCTTCCCCCAGACCATGTATACCTGCCACCTATCTCACAAATTATGGAATAATTTAGATAATAATAAAGGTAGATAAGAAGCTTAATAAGTTAGGTCATGAGAGAGGCGAGCTATGGTGAAATGACCCTGGAGGCTTCAAAGGACCCAGCTTATCATCTGCTCTTTATCTCTTCTCCCACAAACCCAGATTATATGATTTACTGAGCCAAGTTCCTTTTACTTTTTTTTTAATTGGCTCTTTTTAAATTATACATGACAGTAGAATCCATTTTGGTATAATTATACAAACATGTGATAGTTCTTGTTCTAGTTAGGACCCCATTCTTCCGGAGGTACACAATGGTGGGATTCATTATGGTTCTCCTCTCCCCCTTTTTTGTGGGTTAGCTTCCACATACCAGCAAAACCATTCAACTTTCAGCTTTTGGGGATTGGCTTATTTCACTTAGCATGATAGTCTCCAGATCTATCCATTTACTCAGCCATAAAGAAAGTCATTCTTCTTTATGGCTGAGTAATACTGCACTGTGTATATAATACTCCATCCCTTTTACTTTCTTTTTTTATTTTATTTTATTTTTTGATACCAGGGATTGAACTCAGGGGCACTCAACCACTCAACCACTGAGCCACATCCTCAGCCCTATTTTGTATTTTATTTAGACATAGGGTCTCACTGAGTTGCTTAGCATCTCACTTTTGCTGAGGCTGGCTTTGAACTCGCGATCCTCCTGCTTCAGCCTCCCAACCTTTTACTTTCTTGATGAAAAAAGAATAACTGAACTTTGCTGGTGTCAGAAAAATATCCAGTCTTGTACTCTCAAAAAGACATATTCCTGAGAATCCTCCTAATTTAAGCATTATCAGACCTGAACACCATTTTTAATATGAAGAAAAATGGTTTGTAGTAGATTTTATTTATAGAAATGTTGAGCTTAAATTAGGAATTGCCATACCTGTCACTATGCATAAGTCTCCCTATAACAGGAAATAATGAATAATGCATTGTTTTGATTAAGATTTCAGAAATGGCATCATTGGTACTTTTGGCAGAATCCTACTGCTAGACTCTGAGACCCATAGGTTCTGGGGGAGTCAAGGAGAGAACTAGACTCAGCTAGGACTCAATCCCAGGATCAAAATCCCAGCTAGTGGTTCCAGCTTCAGAGAAGCTCGTGGAGGGGAGCAATCATTGAAAGAAGCAGAGTCTAATGGGACCTGGGGGAGCTTGAGGCTACAGGGGTGCGGGAGCCTGAACTCAAATAGGGCAGGTGACTACTCTCCTTTCTCCATTCCCACTGTACAAAAAGAAGGAGCCCTTTCCTCAGCCATAGCCTAACAGATGACAAAGTACAGGCCCTTCTCCATTGACTTGACTTGAGTTTCTTGTTCTAGAAATTAGATTAAGAGCCCTAATGAGAATAGAATGGGTTAATGTGATTCATGAAATTATCTGGTAGGACACTGAATGCCTGAAAGAGAGGAACAAGAAGGAAAAGAGGAGATGGGAACGGGGGAAATTCAGCGTCTTGAGA
Organism: Callospermophilus lateralis; assembly: GCF_048772815.1. NCBI lineage: Eukaryota > Metazoa > Chordata > Mammalia > Rodentia > Sciuridae > Callospermophilus > Callospermophilus lateralis. Next base: position 64,034,436 of record NC_135312.1, on the reverse strand, counting down.
AGCCTAAAGTCAAGAGTTATTTGTCTGTTTTTTCCTGAACCAATCAGGACAACTCAGACTGGTTAAGAGAAAGAGACTCCAGTTCAAGGACTAGGTAGTTAATAAATACCACATTCACCCCTCACTATCTGTGTGGATTGGTCCCAGGATCTCCATGGATATAAAAAACAAGCAAACAAACTGAGGATCCTTATATAAATTATATTCGCACACACTCTCCTAGATTATTTTATTGTCTAATACAATGTAAATGCTAGGTACATAGTTGTGTTGTTTAGGGAGTTATGTCAAGGAAAAAAAATCTGTACAAGTCCAGTTCAGATTTAATTTTTTTTCAGAATATTTTTGATCCATAATTGGCTGAATCTGTGGATGCAAATGAGGATAAAACTCCTTCCAAAAGACAGAGGACTTGGTAGAATGCAAGAGCAGAGATTTTGGCTTTAGTTCACCTGAAATGAATTAGTGCTAAACCCAGTGTGACTGAACCTCACAATCAAAACTTCAAGCAGAAGAAGCCAGAAACAAAAGCATAAACAACCTAGAATTAATCCAGAATTCAATAAACACAAGGTTCAAACAGGCAAACCAGCCTCCTGGGTTAGAAGACAGGGTAGCAGTCACTTTGGGTGGAGGGTTATGACGATGGCTCTGTCAGAGGGGGAAGCTCCTGGAGTGCTGGCCAGGTCATGGTCAAGTCATAAGAAGTGCTCCCTTTGAGAAACTTGGGGCATCATATGATCTCTGTACTTCACTGTTTGTATGTTACACTTCAATTGAAATAGAAAAAAGTGGGCCGGGGCCGCACCTCAGCGGTAGAACACTATTTGCCTAACATGTGAGGCCCTGGGTTCAATCCCCAGCAAGGAAGGAAGAGAGCAAAAGAAAGAGAAAAAAGAGAAGGAAAGGAAAAGAAAGGAAGGGGAGGGGCTGGGAGAAGAAAGGTACAGAACTGGTCGGGTTAGACTGTGCACACAGGAGCAATAAGCAGAGGGAAGAGAAAAAAGGAAGGGGTGGGGGTGGTGGGCCTTGCAGGAACTTATGTACCCACGAGAGGAAGTTCAGAACCAAACAAGTCTATGGGGACACTGGTCTCACATGTGAGCCCTAAGTTCCTGGACTTGCATTGTGAACATTTTAGAACTAAGAAGTAATGTGTTCAGTTTCATTCCTCATAGAGACTGCTGGCCAGGCCCACTGGAGTCAGGTTTTATATATCTGGTAGGAAAGTGGATTAGAATCTCTCCCAGTTTGAATCCCAGCCCTGCTATTCTGTCACTTTGGACATGTAACTTATTTTCTGATTCTTTCCCTTTCTTCCAAGGGCTAAAATCCAAGCCTTCTGATACCTAACCCATTGGTCATCTGTCCCCCACCACTTGGCCTTGTTCTGAGCACTGGGTTTCCAGGCAATTGTCCATTTGATTAAATCAAGCCTATGCCCTGCTATTTAGCAACATTTAGTTTAACAGAGGCACGGTGGCATCAGGTCACTAAGAAAACATTATGCTTAATAGACATAGTTCATTGACATAGTCTTATCACATGAATTCAATAACCCAGTGAGACACGGTGTATTAGCCTTATTTTGAAGTGTCAAAACTGAGGCTCAGAGAAGTCAGTTTACTTGTCCAAGAAAACACAGAATGTAAAAGTAGATTTGAAGCCAGGTTCATTTGTCTCCACTGTTTCTAACCATGATCTCATCCTTGGCTAGTCAAAAGGTGGACAGGGATCAGCATCATAGATGCTGATGATTGGAAGGCAAAACCCAGGTCCCAGTATGGATCTACTAAGCTGGAACCTACATTTGAAAAGGATATGTAGATGAGTCCTGCGCTCATTATAATTTAAGAACCACTGATCTAATTAGAGAAATGAAAAGTTGTGAGGCAAAAAAAAAAAAAAAAGACCACTGATATATATCATTGTTTAGTGTAAGTCTATATGTAGAAGTGTGAAAATCTATGAACAAACACACATATATATTCACATACACATATACCCCAGTGTGTTTTCAAAATATACTTCTAAACATTTTATTTGAAGTAAGGAAATTTAGGGATTTAAATGTAAGTAAGCCAGTCCTGTTGCTGCACACCTGTAATCCCAGAGTCAGGAGGCTGAGACAGGAGAATTTCAAGCTCAAGGCCAGCAACTTAGTGAGGACTTAAGCAGTTTACTGAAATCCTGTCTCGAAATAAAAAATAAAAAGGGCTAGGGATGTAGCTCAGTAAAGCACCCCTGGATTCAATTCCCAGTTTAAAAAAAAAAAAAAAGTAGGTGATTTGAATGCCTGTGTTAGATTAGGAATTGAGTTAATTGAATTAGTAGATAAATAATACATGCTAGGATAGATGTAATTTTCATACATAGCAGTTGCAGTCACTGACCAGGCCCTTTTTTCCCACTGTGCAGTATACCATCCACTGAAATGAATTTTCCAAATAGTTTGTTCACCTCCTGTATAAACAGGAGATAGACAAACATGAGGGACAAGAGACCCAAGTCTCAAATCTGCCTCCAGGAGGTTAGGGCTTAGGGGTATTTGTGGAGTAGAGAAACAGGATGGTCTAAGGCATGGGGAAAGGTGAATGAAAGGTAAGGAAAGGGAAGTGTTCAGTGGTCCTTACGTGCACAGTCAAACTTCATGGCTCTTCACAGGACACATGTTCAGAAAATGGCAGCCTTAGAGGGATCTGAAGGTGAAGTTTCTGGCCAATAGATAGTCTGCTTAGATATGTGGCTTCTAAAATTGCTGAAGTGGAGTTAGTGAAGCTAGTGAGTTTATTCAGGTTTTCTCTCCGTTTCATTAAGCATATGCCCATTCCAAGATTTATATCTGAACTTTATATTATATCTCAAAACTTACTTAGTGGTACTTTTTTTATCTACATCAATCATAGTAAATTTATCTTTATTCCAAACTATTCAACACAACAAACATGCATTCAGTGCTGGGCAAAGTTATAAAGCACTGGAAGAATTCATGAGATACAGTCTAGGCCCTGGAAGAGCGTTTACTTTGGGGGTCTCTTAAACTTTAGTGTAGTTTTCCATTTTGATAGATTCACTAAACTGAGTTTGATTGGGTATACTGATCTATTTACTTTTTCTTCAAAGCATTGTTTTTCATTTAAAAAGTAATTTTCTGTAAATAATATCTTCTGACTGCTGTAGTTTTCTATCTTCAATGATACACACACACAAAAACACACACACACATTTAAATGGTGGCAGCAGCAGTGGTTCTATGTATATTTTGATGCATACATATGTGTATATATACACACATACATATATATGCATTTATGTATTTGTGTATATGTGTATATTGATTTTACCATTATATTTTTAAAAGGTAATGACCTCAGTGCATCTTTAAGCCCAGAGATATATGCATAACATTCAGATTTGGACCACCTGCTACCTATGCAATTTATTCTTATTTAGTAGATTGAGATCACATACTATGTCAACTTTCATCAAATGGTAGTAACATTTTGTATACTCTTATGAAGGATTCTAAGCAGTAGGAATGCTCTGGAATTAATTAGCAACGTCTGCTGTGGATGTGAACAGAGACATTGGGATATGCCTGTTTACTTCAACTCACCTTTAATGCCTAAAAGCTCACATTTTTACTTTTCCTCATTCCACATATTTTTTGCCCTAGGCATTTCCTCAAACTATTTACGCTGTCTGGAAGGTTCTATTTTTCTATGTTCTGGAGAAGAATCTCATGTCCTCCAATCAGCCTTCCACAATTTCTCTAAAATCCAGTGATAATTTTATCTCTACTAGCTTTAAAATAAACAAATAAACAAACCAATAAAACCCCAAACTTGTACTCAGGTCATGTGTTTGGAATTCTTCAGCTCAGAGTCCTGAGTCCAATGTTTATCTTATGTACTTCCAAGGAACCAACAAGATTGTGGACAAGTTTATTTTGATTAAAATTAAATATCACCAGTTCTGCAAGCAATGCCTGGCCTTCCAGGACAGTGAAAGTGTCTTTGTGGTTTTAGAGGTTTTGTTTCACCACAGATTTCCACCTAATGAGTTCTCTTCCTAATTACTTTCTTCTCTTTATTCAAATTTTTCTTCAACTCCCTCTGGCTTAGAAACTATGTATAATCTCAAAATGAAGCCAAGCTACTGGATAAAAAAAAAATCTGAGTAAATTACACTTTCCTTTTCCTGTCTTTTTTTTTTTTTTAATGGATTCTCAGAGGAATCACTGTGGTGGAAAGGAGTTAGAAAAATTGTATTTAGATTTAAAAGCAATCATACTGAGATAGAGATACACAGAGAACAGCAAATCTCTAAAGGAAAAACATCTGTATGAAAATACAGAATGAACAATTTGTCAACAACCTATAAGCTAGACAAAGGAGACTAGGGAAAGAAAAGGACCAGAAAGTAAGGATGCACTAAACAACCCATAAATTACTATGTAACTTTCCAGTTCCCAATAAGTTTTCTGACATGTAGCAAGACAAAATCAAGACCTCGATGGAAAGAGACCACTAACCTTCCTCATAAGGCTAGAGGCTAACATTTGATTAGACCCTGACCCTCAGCCCAATCACCCAGTTAATCACTGATCACCTTCCTGCCAGAGACATTGATGTTAAGCTAAAACCTACATACCAAGCAGACCCCTTAATGGGGAAACACGATCTTCCTCAATATTTCCCAATGCTAGTGGAAGTCCAGCCCCTTTGGATCACACATATTCTACCTAATTATGTACCCTAATAAAAACCCAACCTTAAGCCCTGGGAGGGAGTTTGACCCTTGAGATTGCCCTGCTCGAGTGTGTCCCTTTACCTTTTGCTTTCTAATAAAGCTTTCTCTCTCATTGGTAAACCCTGACTCATCTTTAAATTCTTTTCTGAACAGAGTTAAGAACCTGGGAGGTCCAAGTTGAGGTCTCCTCCAGATCCCCTCCACCCTCTCATGGTGACAATATTAGACAACATTGCTATGGTGGAGCCCTGCACCACTCCCCTTTTGCAAACACCACACTACTGCCACATAAGCACTTGAGGTGCCATTAAACATACCTGTTCCTCAGTCCATTGTCAGGCCTGTTGATTGCAAATTCTGGGGATATAACTTTTTTTGCAGTACTGGGGATTAAAACCAAGGGTGCTCTACCAATGAGCTACACTCCCAGCCCTTTTTATTTTTATTTTTTTTATTTTGAGGCACAGTCTTGCTAAATTACCCAGCTTGGCCCTGGATTTGCAAGCCTCCTGCCTCAGCCTCTGGAATAGCCAGGATTACAGGTGTGTGCCACCGGGCCTGGCTGAATGTGACATTTTTAAAACAAGTCCTTTAGGTGATTCCTACTATACTAAAGTTTGAAAAGAAAAAAAAGGAAATTTGCATATTATAAGCAAGCTTCCTGCTGCAATTTAAATAGGTTGCAATTTAAACAGCAATAAAATAGTGGTTCTCTGAGACAAAGGCTCTATAGACAGAAAGCAGTATATAGAATATTTTAATAAATAAGACTCCATTGTAATAGAACAACAGAACACTCTTACGATAGAAAAACTAAAAAATACAACCCAACCCCATTACAAATTTAAATTTGTCTGCTAGGTAATGCTCTCTATTCTCATGATTTTAACTACGGCTTCTCCATTGATTTATTCTTTCTAAGAGGCCATGGTCAACCCAGGCATTGTGGTACACACCTGTAATCCCAGTTGCTCAAGAGAATAAGTTGGGAGGATCACAAGTTCAAAGCCAGCCTCAGTAATCTAGCGAGACCCTACGCAACTCAGTGAGACTCTGTTCAAAATTTTAAAAATTAAAAAAAAAAAAAAGTGGGAGGGGGGCGGGTAAGCATGTGGCTCAGTAGTAAGAACCCCTGGGTTAAATCTCCAACATCAAAGTTAAGAGGGAGATTCCATGGTGATTCCTTCCTTGGTTTACCATGCCAGTTAGTAGTCTTTTTATCACCAGATAGTAATTGTAATCTGTGATATTACTAAAAACGTCATTACCCTCTCACTCAGAGAGAAGACCTTTGGATTCCAATTAAACATTTACCTCCACCTGTAGTTTCAAACATAATTCCCAACTGTGACCATTGTATAGCCTTTTCAGTCTGGGTTATTTTTCCTTTGGGTCATAAAGCAAGTTTCTGATAATAAATATTAGAGGTACATTTTGAAGACAGTTCAAAGTTCTTTGGGTTTTGATTTCCCGTAAAACTTCCAGCTTTGTGGGGGACCAAATGATAACCACCACAGATGTCAGAGTACACTAGATAAATCAGGACTGAGAGCAGGAGGGCAAGGTGAGGAGCTAAGAAGACTGATTAGGGACTGAGAGAGTGAAGTGATATAACATAGTGGTCTCCAGAGTGACTGTATCAGTGTCATCTCTTAACACTTTTACACATCAAGATCCATCCTGGGTTACTGAATCAGAGTGATGTATCTGTATTTTAACCAAGCACTGCAGCCAAACCTAGTGCACATCCAGGTGTGGGAAGCACTGTGTTAGAACCTTCAGTTGAGGCCTTCCTTAGCTGCATGGTTGAGGAAAATTGGAGGTAGCAAAGCAAAGGAATAAGGGGAGTTCTTGCCTCTGGTCAGGGGAAGTGTTAGAAGTAAGCAGGGACCAAGACTAACAGCCAGCCAGGGTATGGTGGCACACATCTGTAAATCCCAGCTACTGAAGAGGCCGAGGCAGGAGGCTCCCAAATTCAAGGCCAGCCTAGGCAATTTAGCAAGATTCTGTCTCAAAATAGAAAGTTAAAGGGGGGCGGGGGTATGTGGCTCAGTGGTATAGCTCTTGCTTAACATGTGGGAGGCCCTGGGTTACTCCCCAGCTCTGAAAAAGAAAAAAGAAAAAAAAAACTGCCAACCAAACAGCATAGTACAGCATTGTCCTTAGATCTGAAATTATAAAGGAGACAGTTTTAATTTTGGTCATGAAACCAAGCACATTTTCTCCTGAGGGTTCTGATTGGGTAAGATCCCATGAGACCTAAATTGATTGCTGTGTGAAATATGAAAAACATAGGCATCTTTTTTGCGGGGGAGGGGGGCTACTGGGAATTTAACTCAGGGAACTTCAACCACTGAACTACATCCCCAGCCCTATTTTGCATTCATTCTATTTAGAGACAGGGTCTCACTGAGTTGCTTAGCATCTCACTATTGCTGAGGCTGACTTTGAACTCACAGTCCTCCTGCCTCAGCCTCCTGAGCTGCTGGGATTATAGGCGTCTGCCACCGCACCCGGCTTATGCATCCTTCTGAGACACACTATTTCCTAGTGGTTTTGCAAACCTGGGTTTCTCTGTTAGGCCTTGAAACTTCTTTCTTCATATTCTGTCTGGACTGACATTTTCACAAAAGAAAGTTAGTAAACTTAGAAAGTTAGTAAAAGTGATAGTTCTATCAAGAAACCCATTTCTTCCATTAAAATATTAGCGATGAATGCTGACATTAGCAGGACCTGTTTGTTACAATGATAACAATTTTATGGAGAAGTAAAGGTCAACATTATTTCTGGAAGTTTTCTTTTTGTTAAGGATTTGCTATACTTTTCTGAAAGCCTATAGAGGGGTAAGGGTGGGATTTGGTGTCACAGCACCTGGCTTTGTTTTCCAACCCATGCACTAATTAGTTCAACTAAGTACTCTATTTCAATTAATTATTCTATTTAGATTCCTAATTCTGAATTTCAGTTTTATCATCTGCAAAATGGGCATCATCACCATCACCATCAACATCATTGTCACAGGAGAGTGGGGAACTGAAACTCCAAACTTGGTTCTTGTGTTCTGAAGAAAGAAAATTTAAAGTCAGACGCCAAAAGCCATGCAAGCCTCCCCCACTTGGAGTGAAAGTAAAGTAAGGCTCAAGCAGAGAGGTCTCTCAAGAAAGTGAGTTATCTCCAAGCAGAGAAAGTAAACAGTGCTGTCTCCACATTTATCACTGTTCGATGTTTTCCTGGAGAACTGGGGACCACCTTCTGCACTCTTTGCCAATCAGGTGTTCAACTCCTGCTTCACGTTGAGTGGTGAAGTTTTTGACCCTAATCGGTCCTCTCCACAACTGTCATGGTGGCCGTCCTATTCAGGGGGCTTCATCTACAAGTTGATCCCATGTTAATGTGGACACTGGGGTCAGCTGTGGATCAGAGATTACCTTCGGGCACCTATGCCATTAAAGGAATCTTCTTCCCCTTCCAAGACTTATGGAGAGAGCTATAGCCATAACTCTTAGCTTCACACCAACCTCAATGGACTCTGTCAAGGGTTGGTTCCATTAATCCTTTTTTGACATATTTCCCCAATTAGTTCCTTTTGCTGCTATTTATTTCCTACAAATATATTACCACCATTGGTTTTCTCATCCACTTTGAAAGAGTTTACAGAAGACTCTAAATCAATTTAAAAAGAACATTAGTGACCTTGTTATGCATTTCACTGCTCATTACTAGCTACTACCTAACATCATCATCTCTCTCTCACAGCATTCTCCTAAGAAGCAATTTAGATAGTTTCTGTGGAATAACTTGGTAAAAATTAAATATAACTTTTCAATCCCCAGCACCCCACAAAAAAATAAATATAGTTCTTTAAAAACACTTCAAAGGCAAAATAAACTTTATTTACAATGGTGTCTTGGAAAGAGCAAAAAAAATCATATTACTGATAAAAAGAAAGAGACAAGTAAAAAGGGAATAATAATAATAATAAACAATTCCCCCAAACCCAAGAGAAGCTCTTCTCTCCTTTCATCATGTTTTTAATCCCAAATACCAACATTAATCAGAAATATTATACTAAGTTAGTGAACATGCCCACCCCAAATCAGGTGAGTTATGATAAAATATCTTCTCATTGTTAGTTGTTAGGTGTTTAACCTTTTCCTGTCTTTGTTTCTACAGGCAGTATTCTTCTGAATTTTTTCTTAAAAATGAATCCAGTTGCTGGGCTTGATGAAGCATGCCTGTAATCCCAGCGGTTGGGGAGGCTGAGGCAGGAGGACTGAAAATTCAAGAGCAGCTTCAACAATTTAGCGAGGCCCTAAGCAACTTAGTGAGAATTTGTCTCAAAATAAAAAAGACTATGGATGTGGCTCAGTGGTTAAATGCCCATGGGTTCAATCTTTGGTACAAAAAATTTAAAAATCCAGTTGTTTCTCAGCCAGAAAGGGCAAAGAGAGTACAGCCGTTGCTAAATGGATAACTGGCCCCTTTGGTTGCTTTCAAACAAGATTTGTAGGTACCTGTGGCTAGTGCTTTCTCCCCAGCTGCCATGATGCAGGTCACAGACATAATAAAATTATTACTTATCACCCCGTTGAGCACTATGCTGTATTCTTTAACTCAGAAGTGACAAGCTGGAAGCCCACAGACAGATGTGTTTTGTCTTGTACATAATGAAGCCTGCTGACATATTTCTTGCTTTAATTTTAAAGTACTGGTAGAAAAGATGTACATCTGGATTTTCCATAATTTATTTTTCCAATCTGGATTTCAAGCTTCTCCTAAAATTTTGGACAATCTAGAGAGAGAGGTCCTCATTCTCAGATGGCAGAGGTGCAGCAGCTGTTGAGTTTTAGATAATCCTATGGAAAGGGATGTCCACTCTGCAGTTTGACATATTTATGTCCACCACCCACTCTTGTCTGCTGTTTTTCTCCAGCCTGTTTCACTCATTTATTTTACCTGCCTGTCTTGTTTGTAATCCTTGTCCAGCTTTTTAAATTTTTCACCTCATTGGAATCACCATCCTCTTGACCTATTTCTCTGATTTGTCTTCTGTTTGCCTTTTGTTTCCCACAGGGATGATACTTTTTTCCTGCTTTCAGTGATATTCTTGTGATGATTGTGATTTTTCCATTTCAGGAATCATCGCTTATTTTTTGACTTGGTTTGGTTTTGTTTTGAGGTGGGGTCTTGCCACATTACCCAGTGGCCTTCACTTCCTGGGCTCAAGCAATTCTCCTGCCTCAGTCTCCTGAGTAGTTGGGATGGAAGGTGGGCACCACTATGCCCAGCTGCATTGCATTTTAAAAATCTCTCCTTTTAGTACTTTTATACAACCAAACATTTTTTCTGTGGAGAAAATCTTCCTTATTTCAGAGCCTATTCTCATGTAAATTGAAGACACTTTGTGTGGCTCATCCTTCTACCATTTTTGAGAACTGGCCTGCATTTTAGGTCATGATAGAAGCTCCAAGTTCTTTGGAAAGCATCTTCTGCTTAAATCAACAAAAGGTGGGAAGATTTCTTTTCTTATCTAGGGTACAGCCATAACAAGACTCCACTAGAGAGCTTCTCAAAAGAATCTAATACTAAGAGTATATTTGAGAACAGTTTTTTGTTTGTTTCTATTTTCTTAGGCTCTGTTTTAAAAATTAAATTATTTATTTATTCTAATTTGTTATACATGGCAGAATGCAATTCATTTCATATTACACATATAAAGCACAATTTTTCAAGTCACTGATTGTATACAAAGTATCTTCACACCATTCAGGTCTTCATACATGTACTTAGGGTAATGATGTCTAATTCATTCCACCATCATTCCTACCCCCTTTGCCCCTCCCTTTCCCTCCCTCCCCTTTGCCCTATTTAAAGTTCCTTCATTCCTCCCATTGACATTATGAGTCAGCATCCTCATATGGAAGAAAACATTCAGCATTTGGTTTTTTGGGATTGGCTTGCTTCACTTAGCATTATCTTCTCCAACTCCATCCATTTACCTGCAAATGCCATGATTTTATAGTCTTTAATGTTGAGTAATGTTCCATTGTATATATATATCAAAGTTTCCCTATCCATTCATCTACTGAAAGGGCATCTAGGTTGGTTCCACAGTTTAGCTATTGTGAATTGTACTGCTATAAACATTGATATGGATGTGTCCCTGTTTTTAAGTTCTTTGGGTATAAACCAAGGATTGAGACAGCTGGGTTAAATGGTGGTTCCATTTCATGTCTTCTGAGGAATCTCCATACTGCTTTCCATAGTGGTTGCACCGATTTACAGTCCCACCAGTAATGTATGAGTGTGCCTTTTTCCCTGTATCCTCACCAACACTTATTGTTGTTTGTATTCTTAATAGCTGTCTTCAGCCCTTTTTGTTTTGTGCAGATTCTTTGAAATCAAATTGAGGCAAGATCTTTAAGCTTGGGATGCTAACACCCCTTAAACTCTACCTGCTTCCACCTCATAACATTAACAGGACTCTACCCTTTTCCCAAATGACCATCCACAATCTATTCTTATGGTTTTTCTCACTCTCAGTTCTGAGAACTTCTCTACTAGGTATTTTCTAATATTCAACACCCAAACCCATTCATTGTTCTTCTCAGATGTCCTGATGCCACAAACTTCCTATGCAAGCATGAACCAGATGTAATCAAGGGCAGGAAAGAAAAATATTTGGACATGCTCAAACTGGCAGTTCAGGAGCTTTTGCAATTAAATGTGAGTTCATATAACAACTTGCAATTTTCCCTCAACTCCTGGACCCTAGGCTCTAGAAACAAGATTTAAAGAGTTGGATGATAACCTTATTTTCTCAGAATGTCCATTAAACTGGAGACTGTCATGCTAACAAAATAAGCCAATCCTAAAACCAAAGGCCAAATGGTCTCTCTGATTTACAGATGCTAACCCACAATATGGCGTGGGAGAAGAATAGAAGTTCATTGGATTAGACAAAGAGGAATGAAGGGAAGGGAGAGGAAATGGGAATAGGAAAGACAGTAGAACAACTTGGACATAACTTTTCTGTGGTCATATATGAATACACAACCAGTATAACTCCATATAACCACAAGAATGGGATCCTAATTAACATAAGTTATAATCCATATATGTATAATATGTCCAAATACACTCTACTGTCGTGTATAACTAAAAAGAACAAATAAAAAATTTGAAAAGAATAATTCATCTTAAAAAAAAAAAGGACTATTTTCTAAAGGAGCACCTTTCTGAAAATGTTTTGATCTTAGTCAAGGTCATGATGATTAATTCTTTCCTTTGGTTTTGCCTTGTCCTGAGGCCTCTTTGGGGCTTGCCTTCCCCTGGGCCTTTCACGTGGAATTGCTTCTGACTTGAAGGAATACTCCTTGTGAGGAATGAATGCAACCATCATTCCTGGATGAGACTTGCTTGCTATGACATCCTGGTGAGTCTCCGGAGTGTCCGCTGGGCAATAGATCTTAACACAAACACCCTGAGGACTTCCCTTCCATCTGCCTGGATAGCCATGATTGCCCTGCTAGCTGTCTTGGCTTGACCCTAGTCTGTTTACTACCATCATCCTAAATTTTGATAGTGATGTACAGGGACCATGCAGCTATCTAGACTTCAGAATATCTTAATAATTAATAAAATATTTCATTGGCCCAATAGATGTGTCTCTGGAAAAGCTGCTCAAGAGAGGCAGATGAGTGGGGGCCAACAGGGAACCTTTCATCTCTCCAGGATTCTTCCAGAATCAGACGAATGTCACTACAAATCTGCAGGGTGGTAACAGTTTTTCAGAAAACTTTGGTAAAAATGGGTGTGTGTGGTAGATCCCCTCAGAGCTGACACATTTGCCTCTTTGGTAAACCCTGAGTCAGTGTTCATTCATTCAACAAAGATGAAGGAGCCGGCTGGAGATGTGGCTCAAGTGGTAGCACGCTCGCCTGGCATGCACGGGGCACTGGGTTTGATCCTCAGCACCACATAAAAATAAAATAAAGATGTTGTGTCCACTGAAAACTAAAAAATAAATTTTAAAAAATTCTCTCCCTCTCTCTCTCTCTCTCTCTCTCTCTCTCTCTCTCTCTCTCTCTCTGTCTCTCTCTCTCTCAAAAAAAAAAAGAAAAAAAAAGATGAAGGAGCACCTAGAATCTCAAGTCATTAGTCTGTGTTCATTCATTCAATAAGGGCTATGGAGCACATGGCACATGGAATAGTAAGTCATAAATTAGTTGTATTAGTTTCCTGTTACTGTAACGAAATTCCTGAGATAATTCACTTATAAAGAGAAAAGGGTTGTTTTAGTCCACCATTTGGGAGGTTCCAGCACATGGCTGATTAACCCTGTTGTTTTGGGGCTGTAGTGAAGCAGCCCAGCATGGCAGGAGTGTATGGCAGCAAAACTGTGCACCTCACAGCAGGAAGCAAAAGAGAAAGGAAAGGCTACAGTCCCACAGTTCCCTTCAAGGGCACACCCTCAATAGCCTAAGGACTGTTCCCAAGGGTTCCACCACCTCCCAATAACCCTGGCAGGTAGAAGTTAGTAGTGAGCAGTGGAATGCGTGGCATGGTCACAGGGTTTCTTTAAGTCTCTTTTAGGGCCTTCTTTAAACTCCTTCCAAGGCAGATGAATAAATGATTTGTAGCAGATAACCTGTAGAAAAACATTGGTACACAGACCCCGGGAGTAAGCAAATAGAAACAAAAGGAGCTAATAGGGGGAGTGGGGCTAATTGGGGAAATGCCTCAAGAAAGAAGGATTAAAAGGTCTAACCCTTGACAGGGTCCACTGAGGTCAGGGTAAACCTAGGAGTTATGGTCACAGGTGCCTCCATATATCTTGGAAGGGAAGTTTCTTTAGTGACACGGACTCACTAAGATACCTTCGGACCAGTAACCCCAGTAACATATGATTGACTTGTAGATGAAGCCCCCTGAATAGATGGCCACCATGACAGTTACAGAAAGGACCAGTTAAGGTCAAAAACTCCACCACCCAGTGAAGCAGGAGTTGAATAGTGATTGGCAATGAGTACAGAAGGTGGGCCCCAGCTCTCAAGGCAAACGTCAGGCAGTCATAAATGCGGAGACAGCACTGTCTCCTTTGTTGTTCTCTGCTCAGAGATAACCCACCTTCTCTTTTTAGAAAGCTCTTTGCTTGAGTCTTACTTTACTTTCACTAATAATAAAGTTCTCTTGGATGGCTTTTGGTGTCTGACTGTAAATTTTCTTTCATTGGAACACAGAATAGAGGTTTAGAGTTCCAGCTCCTCACTGACCTGTGACAACACCATGCCTGGGGACTAGGCCTTTAACACATTGCCCTGTAGGGAACTTTCACGATCCAAACTAAAGTACTCATGTTCATTTACTCAGTGAGGAGTTTTTGAGCAGGTAGAATGTGCCAAATGTTATTCCACATGTCAGAGAAATATCAATGAACAAAACAATCAAAATCCCTGTCTTCACGGAGCTTACATCTTTCTATCTCTTAGTAGACCTTTGTTTTAACTTGCATTCAGACTTAAAGAATAAGCTGCAAAATCTTACAAATAATTTCTGAACACCCTTAACCCAGATTCCCAAATATTGAAATTTTGCTACATCTGCTTTATTTTCTCTGTCTCCTCTGTAGACCTTTTTTTTCCCCCTGAGTTATTTAAGAATAAACTATAGCACAGCAAAGAAAACAATTAGAAGAGAGAACCCACAGAATTAGAAAAAAAAATCTTCACTAAATACTCTTCTGACAGAAGAATAAGATCTAGAATATATAAAGAGCTCAAAAAACTTTACACCAAAAAATCAAATAACCTAATTAATAAATGGGCAAATTAACTAACCAGACACTTCTCTAAAGAAGAAATACAAATGGCCAACAAGTACATGAAAAAAATATTCAACATCATTAGCAATTAGAGAAATACAAATCAAAACTACACTGAGATTTCATCTTACACCGGTCAGAATGGCAGTCATCAAGAATACAAATAACAGGGGCTGGTGTTGTGGCTCAGTGGTAGAGCACTTGCCACTGGGTTTGATTCTCAGCACCACATATGAATAAATGGATAAAATAAAGGTTCATCAACATCTAAAAAATATATTTTAAAATTTTTTAAACAAAAATAAAAATAATAACAAATACTAGAGAGGATGTGTAGAAAAAATGAACACTTTTACACTCTTGGTGGGACCGGAAATTAGTCCAACCACTATGGAAATCAGTATGGAGATTCCTCAAAAGACTAGGCATGAAATCACCATATGACCCAGCTATCCCATTTTTTGGTATTTACCCTGAAGAATTAAAGGCATCTTACTACAGTGATACATGCATACCCGTGCTTATAGCAGCACAATTCACAATACCAAAGTATGGAACCAGCCTAGGTATCCATTGAGGGATGAATGTACTACATTGAGAAAATGTAGTAATATACTCAAAGGAATTTTATTCATCCATAAAGAAAAATGAAATTGTGGCATTTTCAGGAAAATGGATGGAACTAGAGACCATCATGTTAAGCAAAATAAGTCAAACTCTGAAGGTGAAGGGTCATAAGTTTTCCCTCATAAGCAGAAGCTAGAGAGGAAAAAGAAAAAGAAAGGTGGGGTGGATGGATATCCTAAAAAATCAAAGGGAAATCCGTAGAGGAAAGGAACCAAGGAGTGTGAGGCGGGGGAGACGGGAAAAATGCTGGGGTATAATATTGGCCAAATTATAGTGTTATACCATGTGCATGCATGAAGATGTAGCAACAAATCCCACCAATATGTACAACTATAATGCACCAACAAAGAATAAGGAAATAAAAAGACTAAACTACAAACCTGATGATCTATTATACACAATTCAGTATATATTTCCTAAAAACAAAGAGATCTTCATATAATCACAATGATAATATCAAAATCAGGAAATTAACATTACTTAATACTATTATTAGCTTGTATATGGACCCTAGTTAAAATTGATAAAGTATCCCAATAAACTTATTTATATAAAAATCAATTTGTGATTACATGTTGTGTTCAGTTTTTATCCCCTCGAGTCCCCTATAGCATGGATCACTCTTCATGACCTTGTCTTTCATGACCTCAACAATTTTTACAAATACAGATCAATTATTTTACAGAGTATTTGTCAATTTGATTTGTCAAAGTTACCTCATAATTAGAGTTTGATTATGCATTTTTTAAATATTTATTTTTTAGTTGTAGTTGAACACAATACCTTTATTTATTTATTTTTATGTGGTGCTGAGGATGGAACCCAGGGCCTCACACATGCTAGGTGAGCGTTCTACCGCTGAGCCACAACCCCAGCCCCAAATTATGCATGTTTTTGGCAAAAACTCCAAGAAAGTGATGCTATAATATTTACAGTGCATGATATTAGCAGGCACTTGATGTCAATTTATCCTATTAAGGGTGAATTGCTATTGATCATTGAGTTAAGATCATTTAGTCTACCACAATTCTCCACTATAAAGTTGCTAGTTTACCCGTTAGAATGAATAAGAATCTCACAAGAAGTTGTCAACATCCTATTCCTCATTAGACTTTCACTAAATTCTAACATCCATTGATACTAAAATAAATCAGTGACTACTATGATGTTTGTCAATGGCAGGGTTTACATCCTAATAGGAGAAGAAAACCACACTATAACTCAAGTCAAAGTCTAACACATGGAATGATGGTAAGTACTAGAGAGAAAAATAAAGCAGGGAAAAGGTAGGAATAGAGTCAAGGGGTTTTCATTTTAATTATCAGGAAAACCCTCAGTGAAAAAATACAGATTTAAAAAGATAAGTGGATGACTCACCCAGGGAAAGACCAAGTAGAGCAAAGAGCTAGAGCCAAGGCCTTGAAGTAGGGCTTATCTGGAGTGTTCCAGAAACAACAAGTAGCCAGAGAGGTGAGAGTTGATTGTGGGGAGGTGTTGGTAATAGGAGAAGATGACTTCCAAGTATTAGCAAAGGCCAGAAACTCTAGCTCATCATATGGACATCTTGGCTTTGAATAAGCTGGAGAGCTATTGCAAAGTTTTAAACAAAAAGTAACATGATGGATTCTTGTTCCTGAAATCTTAGCCTCTGCCCCATGTAACAGAGAGCAAGTTATTGACCTACCTAAGCCTTGCTCCCTTACTGATAAAATGGTAATCATATTGCCTCCTCCCTCGGGTTGAGGTAAGATTACATGAGATAAAATATGGAAAGTGCTTATCACAAGGCTTGGTAAGTAAATAATTGCTCCATAAACAACTATTATTATTTTTGTTCTTCCCCATAAAATGACTCACTTATTCCCCAGGATACTGAAGTGTTCGGGGGCCTGGCTGCATTTCTCCTGTGTGTTTGCTTAGTGGCTTGATGTTCGGCTTTCCCTGCTACTCTCATTAATAAGGCTCCTCACTCATAAAGCAGCATAACACACAGGGGTGCTCAACAATATGGCTGGACCACGAACCTCCTGAAACCATATGCACAATGTCATGTATGTATAGGTATGTGCATGGGATAGGGTAAGACTCTCAAAGTGGCCCATAACCCCAAAATGCCAAAGAGGAAGGGGTGCTTACCTAGATCTGGAGACAAAAGTTTGGGAAACAGCTCAGTAAGTAACTAAAAAGTCCAAGAGACGAAATCATCTTCAGTCTGAAATCCATTCCTCCATCGGATGAGGGTCACAGCATTAAAATTTTAACATTATTATTATTATTTATTTTTCCACTTTTTGTCCCACATGTTTTCTCTGTTATATCAGAAACAATCACTGTAGCAACAGAAAAAAAAATTCATAAAAAATAAGTCATTTATAATCTTACCATTTAAGAACTTTTAGCTTCTTATTAACTGAATCTAATATAGATTTTTTTTTTTTTTTGTACCAGGGATTGAACCCAGGGTCGCTTAACCATTGAGCCACATCCCCAACCCTTTTTATGTTTTATTTTGAGACAGAGTTTCACTAAGTTTCTTAGGGCCTTTCTAAGTTGCTGAGGCTGGCTTTGAACTCACAATCCTCCTACTTTAGCTTTCTGAGCCCCTGGGATTACAGGTGTGTGCCACTGTGCCCAGCTACTATAGATATCTTGTTCTTCTCTCTTGTGTGTTCTCTCTCTCTCTCTCTCTCTCTCTCTCTCTCTCTCTCTCTCTCACACACACACACACACACACACACACACACACAGTGAATTAGGAATTAAGCTCAACATTTTAAAAAACTGGAGTTCAGAGTTATTTCAGTGGATCAAAGATGCACACTCATAGAACCGTGTTTCATCCTGGACCTCTTGGGATCACTCAGTGATTCTTACACAAAGCAGGGGTCCTTTCAGAAGTATCTGCCAGAGATCAATAAAGACCCACATGGACCCTTCCAGGAAGAGGTTACTGGCCAAGTAGCCCATTTCATGGCTTTCCCAAACATTATTAGTTTTCTTCCTTTTTCTCTGCTGTTAAGATAACAAAGATCCTCTTTCAGACCACATTAGGGTAACTCGTGTTTCTTTATCTACAGAGCAATCTTTGGACTGAGAATAACAAGTTGCTTATTCTAGTTGTAACATATCCTATTGATATGTTATATCAGGAAGAGCAGGGCTGAAGGCCTTGGGCAAATTACTTCTTACAAACAACAACAAATGTTGGTGAGGATGTGGGGAAAAAGGTACACTCATACATTGCTGGTGGGGCTGCAAATGAGTGAAATCACTGTTGAAATCAGTATGGAGATTCCTCAGAAAACTTGGAATGGAACCACCATTTGACCCAGCTATCCCACACCTCAGTTTATACCCAAAGGACTTAAAAATCTGCATATTATAATGACATGATCACATCAATGTTTATAGAACTCAACTCACAATAGTTACATTATGAAACCAACCTAGGTGTCCTTCAAGAGATGAATGGAGAAAAAAAATGTGGTCTATATACACAATGGAGTATTACTCAGCCTTAAAGAAGAATGAAATCATGACATTAGCTAGTAAATGCATGGAGCTACAGAACATCATGTTAAGCAAAATAAGCCAATCCCAAAGGCTGAACATTTTCTCTGATATGCCCACGCTAATTCACAATAAGGGGGGGTGGGGTGTTAAGGAAGAACAGAGTTACTTTCGATTAGGTAGAGAGTAGTAAAGAGAGGGGAGGGGATATGGGGGTAGAAAGGATAGTAGAATGAGTCAGACTACCTATATACATATATACTACCCTATATACATATATGACTACATGACCAGTGTGATACTACATCATGTACAACCAGAAGAATGGGAAATTCTCCATTTATGTATGATGTGTCAAAGTGCATCCCACTGTCATATATAACTAAATAGAACAAAATTTTTTTAAAGGCCTATGAAAAGATTCAGGGGCTGCTGCCACCTCTGAATAAAGCATATCCAACTGTGCCTTGCATCTTATTTCACCTGCTGGGATCTTAAATCTGTTTCCCAGGGCCTGAGCCCCTGCAGGAGAAAGGGATCTCATGAAAATCAAAGGGAAATCAGTAGAGAAAAAGGATTAGGGGGAGGGAAGAGGGGAAGGAGGGGGAAGCACAGGGGAGTGATATTGGTCAAATTATATTCTTATATCGTGTGTGTATGAATATGTAATAACAAATCCCATCATTATGTTCAATCATCATGCACAAATAAAAAATGTGGAAAAAAGAAAAATATTTATGTATGAATAAATTAATGAGGTCTTTGAGGAAGGAAGCACAGTGAGATCCTAACTTGAATTTTGACCTTTTTTTGGATGTGACTTTTCCTAGTAGATTGTACTGAGTGAGTCATGGGCCATGTTTTTTCCTTCTCTTAAAAAAAAAAATGAATCAATTTAAAACTGATACATAACACAAAATCATACCTATTTATAGGGTGTCATATTATATTTATGTACTTGTATACATTGTCCACAGACCATATTTAACCTAAATTTTAAATGTACATAGCAATTTGGCAGTTAGGCAAGGGAGAAACTAAAGTTTTGATATTTGGAACAAGGCAATATTAAAAAAAAAAACAGTAAATTTTAAAACTAATAAAGTTTAAAGTGTTCATTCATATATTTTCCTACCAGCACAACATACACAGCTTTTTAACTTCCAAAGGTCTTGGTAAAAAAAAAAAAAAAACTGGAATTAATTCCTTCATCTACTAAGTGCTATCTCACCCCAATTTTCAGAAATGAATTTAAGTTAGTCAAATAACTTTAAAACATTTTTAATTTCTAGTTTTTTTTAATCACTTAAGTAGGGGCTGGGGATGTGGCTCAAGCTGTAGCGCGCTCGCCTGGCATGCATGTGACCTGAGTTCGATCCTCAGCACCACATACAAACAAAGATGTTGGGTCTGCCGAAAACTAAAAAAAAATAAATATTAAAAAAATTCTCTCTCTCTCTCTCTCTCTCTCTCTCTCTCTCTCTCTTTAAAAAAAAAAAAAAAAAAAAAAAAGTAATGTCCTTTGGGCTGGGGATATAGCTCAGTTGCTAGAATGCTTGCCTCGTATGCACAAAGTTCAATGCCCAGCACCATTAAAAAAAAAAATTACTTAGGTAGACTTATTAATACTCCATGAATATTAATATTTATAAGTAACAACCAATGACACCTCCATTGTTTATGCAATGAAATCGATAAATTTTCTATACACTGAAAAAAATGCATTTTTAAGTGATAAACTTATTTCTCTATAAATAAATAACAGATGATAAAACCAAGCCATAATTATACAAACTGAGATTATTTAGAAACTTTTCAGAACATGTTTCATATCTTCCAGTAAATGTAGGCTTGGTTACACTGCACTAAAATATCAACCCCAAAATATTAGGTGTTTTAAAGCAATGAAAGTTTCTGCCATGAGCCTAGGAAATGGGCAGCTGTCTTCTCAGTTGTGGTTCAGCAGTTCAGATTTAATAACCATCAAGAGTAAGGTAGAGTATTCTAGAGAATTCATACCAATAATTTAAGGCTTTAGTCTACAAGTAATAAAATTTACTTCCCTTGGAAAGTCATTACCCAGAATTATTCAGAGGTTTTCACCTAAATGAAAGTCAAAAAGGTGGAGGCGGGGGAGAGTAATTACCTTCAGTAACTGCAGAAATAAAGAATCAGATATAGCTGATGACTAAAAATTTCTACCACTTCTATCTTGGTGCTAAAACATCCAGTTCTGTTTCACTCCATGACTGCATTACTCAGTTTTATGTTGCTACAATCAAATACCTGGGGCAATTAACTAATAAAGATAAAAGGTTTACGTAGTTCACAGATCCAAGAGCAGACAGCCCATTGGTTTGATTTTCTGATGAGGGTTGCAGATGGTGCTGGAGAACATGTCAGGGTAAACCACTTACAATATGAGCCAGGACACTTACAGAGACAGAGACCCAAGTCCCACAGTCTCTTGAGGTTGTGTTCCCAGTGTCTTAAGGATCTCTTATAAGAGGGTTAGATGAGTTCCACCTCCTAAAAGTGCACTGCCTAGTATCAGCACCCTGAGGATGAAGCTTTTGAATGGACCTTTGGTTGACATTCATCCAAACCATAGCAATGACTACAACTTCAGGAGAAAGATGAGTGATCAGCAAATAAGAAAGGAAGAAGGAGAGATCATTTCTTAAAGATGATACAGCCCAGGCTTAATGACTACAAAAGTGCCAGGTTTCTGTTCTTGCGATTAAAAGGCTCAGGGGTCACTCCAGGTAAACTGGGCTGACTGGGCTGCACAAAATAACCACACAAGAGACACAAATACCTTTTTCTTTGGGGTCATTGTGACGGCTCCTCTGACCTAAAGGGTCCGCAGGAAGAGAGAGATCGAAGAGCACGTGCTGACCCCTTTTATTGAGGAGAAGCCATTCAAATGAGGCAAGGGGTCAGGTTTCATGATGTCCACTGTCAGCAGGTTGACTGACACCTGGGTAGGCCACACCCAAGGGCACAGTAAGAGAAGGGGACACACACAAGGCACTTCCATGGAAGATTCTATCCTAAACAGGGCAAGGGGTTATATTACAAAGGAACAGGTAGAGCGTAGCTTCACCCATGGGGCTGTAGCAAGACACATCCATGCAGGAGACACTGACCCTCAAACCAAGAAGGGTGGGGAAAGCTCTGCCACATTTCTGTGACTGAGTGCCTCAGCACCCAGCTGGGGAATGTGACTCATTCACGTGTAAGGTTGGTCTCCCACACAAAAGTATCTGGTATTAGAATAAATAATGCAAATACAAGGTAAGATAAAGAGGGTGTAGAAACTAAAAGGCAGGAATCATTTAAAAAGCATTTTGGAGATAAGCATGGCAAGAAGAGAGAAAAAAAAATTAGCAGAGAGGGGAAATTACATGCAGGCTGTGAGGAAAGATTATTTAAAATGCCAAAAAGATAGCATCTGAATATTCTCATATTCAGTCATGATCACAGATCAAAAGAACTTACTGGAGCAGAAAGAAGAAATGGGCTGTGGACATGTATGGGAAAAGACCACTAGTACCTGCATAAAGTGAAAAACAGGTTGAGTACATACCAAGTAGGAATCTGAAATTAATAGTCAGAAAACTAGCCCAAGTCCCACAGGTACATTGTGGAATCTGAGTGAATATAAAGAGGTGTCGAAGAGGAGCATCATTCTAAGGTCCTAGCAGAACCACACAGTGAAAATACATGCTTCTGCACACTTGCTCAGAGTTTTATCTGGCTTTTCCTGTTTATAATCAATTAAATTCCAGGCATCTGCATGGTTCACAAGATAGCCACCCTCAGTTCCCTTTTAGAGTCCCCAGGGGGGAAGTGGTTGAGCCTGACACCCATTGATATCAACCTCCCACAGAGAACTTCTACAAACTCCTGCTGCTGTGGCTTTCTGATCCATCTAGATCTGCCTTCCACCATGCATCATCTCTAAAGAGAAGCGTGACAGTAGAAGTCCATGTTCCTGAATGCACTATATCTTTATATCTGGGACACTATATCTCTGTCCCAAAAAATCTAGCTAAGTTAAGGGAACAATGAGAGAAAGCCTGAGCCTCAAAGTCCAGATACATATTATCTTGAAGGACACTGGCTTTCTCTTATGCACATTGGGAACTAGGGCACATTAGTGTTGTCTGTAGAAATCTACTTTCACGAACATATTCCATGACAGTTGCTCCTTGGGATGCCGATCAGACAAGCAAACTGTGCAAGCTAATTTGGATGATGTCCCTGCTTTTGCAGCCTAAACAAACAAACAAAACCCTCTTTGAACAGGCACAAAACAGAAGGTAACTGTAGAAAGCATACGTGTCACTCATTCGACCAGTGACCACAGACAACATGCAATGGGAGAGAAGAGCCTGCTTGGAGAAGCACCTGGAGGCACAGAAGTGCTGTGTGCTCAGCCATTGCACTGAACTCTTCTTGGAGCAGTCACTGATCTCCCGTAAACCTTTCCCAGGACATCATGTCTCCCACGCTGTCTCCGGGCATTTTCTTGGGCCCTCTCCGAAACCTACCCGTCTGCCCTGGTACAACTGGGCTGTGGACCTGAAGCCTCAGTTTGGGATGTTTAATAGTTACTCAGATGTATTACCACCAACGAGAATCATTTGGGGCAGGGGTTATGGTAGTCAGAATCAGTTTCTCTTGCTTGAAAACAAAGAATTTCATTATTTAGTGAGGGCTTGAATTTTGGTTCATAAATGGTGCCCTCTTGTTGTGTCTTCACATGGTGGAAGGACCAAGTTACCTCCCCAGGGTCTCTCTTATAAGGGTATTGACCCCATTCCAAATCATCTAATCACTTCCCACAGACTCTGTCTCCAAATACAATCACCTTGAGGGTAAGGTGTTCAACATATGAATTTGGGAGATACAAACACTCAGACTGAGCAATGAAGATTTTATTGAGGAGAACATAGACCAAAAAGAGAGAGAGAGAGAGAGAGAGAGAGAGAGAGAATTTATATCATAAGTCTAATTAAAATTCCTGTTAAGCATTTCTAGCGACGTCAACCTCCAACAGCATGCCAGCCAGGGGATCTTCACATCTTCCTTATGCAGAACAGCTCTATCTCAGCTTTAGCCCTATCTCAGCTTTCTAACCCTAGAAACTACATCCCCAAAGGGGTTGACACCCTGACTCTAAAGCTGAATTCACTGGGAGGAAGGAATGGGGAGAAGGAAGGGGTGGGACTCAGCTATATATTTTCAACATAGCTTCATTGGAAATTACCTTGGGGCTCAGGAAACAGTCACAATATTCTTTCTTTATAAATGTTTGTGAATAAAAGTTACCATAAATAAAGTTTAAACCTTCACATTAGAAGTAGCTAGAGCCAAGAAAGAGTTAGCAACTTCTCTGAGGAATTTGGGAATGAGGAAAGAAGACATGAAGAAGATTTCCAAAGCAAAGAACAGGAGAAGAGAATTCATCCTGTCTTCAGAATATGGAATAATTGTCCATACATAACACCTCCAGTGGAAGATGTTACAGAGTTTCCTATTGCTACTTAGTGTCTTATATAATAATAACTATGTATTCTGCTCAAGCATGCAGAGTTTGAGTAGGACCAAACTTGTTTCAGCATATGCAGTGTGAACTGGGAGACTCACATGTGGCAGGAGGACATCATTTTGACATGACTCACTCACTCACACAGCTAGCTGATCCTGGCTATTGGCTGGGCACTCAGCCAGGGATTGTGTTTGGGGACCTGGGGTCCTCTCCAAATGAGCCTCTTCTCAGGCTGCTTGAACTTCTTCACAGTATGATCACTGGGTTTCCAGAGCAAGCATCTCAAGAAGACAACATGGAAGTCTATGACATTTTCATGATCTAGCCTCATCTCTATCTTCTCTTCTGAACTTCGTTGGTTGAAGCAGTTGCAAAAATCCACCCAGGTTGGGGGCTCAGGGACTTCCCCAGAGAAGACCTAAAAATTCAGAGCAAAAAGCAGCTAACTCTAACTCTTGACTGGGTATGGCAAGGTTCTATAAGTGTGCACAAGGACAGGGGATATTGTTGCAACCATCTTTGAAAAGGATAACCTGCCACAGATGCCATGAGGCTCTTGGTGTCTCGTAGGATCACAACTATACCCGTCTGTTCCCAGTGAAATATCTTGGCGGGTTGTAGCAGTGGTCACCAGCTCTTCGACTTGGGCTATCAGATATGGTGGCATCAGTTCCATCATATCAGCCAAAATCTTTTTAAAAAGGTTTTCAGAGCATTAAGTATGGTTGGAGTTTACAGCAGAAGTTGATTTCTCCAGAGATTCTGATTCAGGTGTGTGGTGAGATCCAAGAAGTCTGAATTTTAACAATTATTCCTAAAGCAGGTGGTCCTCCATTATAAACTGTACTTTTCCTCGTAGGTGGTCATTGAGAGAGCTCTAGTCCAATAACTCATATATGGATTGTGCTTACAATGTTGGGGTAAGCTTCTGAACTAATGGGAAAAGATCTGAAGTTCTGGCCTAAAGTACCTTGTTTTTCCTTTCTTCCCCTTTCTCCTTCCTTTCTACTTTATTTTTTTACTTTTCCTCTTGCCTTTCTGCTCTCATTCCCACATACTGGTACTGTTTATAGTCTCTGCTGTACCTTGGGTACAGAGCATGTCACATCATAACAACCCTTGGCATCTCCTGCAATCCCAATCTGCTCCATCCCCTGAAGAATGTTCTGTAGGTTATTTCTATTACAGTAGCTGCTTTTTGCTCTGAATTTTTAGGTCTTCCCTGGGGAAGATGTTCATGCCCATCTTCCAGGTGAAGAACACCCTTCCAGTGACTTCTGAACCTGAATAACAGTCATAGTACTCTTAAAGCCTGGTACAAATCTCCCCCAAATCTTTTATTGCCTCCATTTCTTCTCTGGTTCTTATGTAATGTCTACTCCAGTAGTGGCAGAAAAGTTCCATTCTCCTACAAGTGTTCACAAGCAGCAAGTCCTGACATCATGCCTATGATTTAATATTTGTTTTCATTTTTGTGTTTTTTTTTTTTTTCTAATCCAAACTGCTTCTTAAACTAGTTCAGTTCCTCCTCTGTTGTGTGCAAGATTAAACCACTGGCTGAATCACAACATTTCTCAGTAGTTTTTTTTTTTTTTTTTTTCTACAGTTTTTGCATTGAGGAAAAGCAAGATGGCAACTAAGATCCTCTGGTGATCACTCCCCACAGATACACCAAGCTTAACAGCCATTCATGCTCTGAATTACCTTCACAAGAGCTAAGAAAATTGAGAGCAACATTATAAACTCATGCAATGATTACAAGAACAAAATATATTATAAAGCTGAAAATGAGCCAGGCATGGTGGTACATACCTGTAATCCCAGCAGCTTGGGAGGCTGAGGCAGGAGGATCATAAATTCAAGGACAGACTCTGGAACTTAGAGAGAACCTTAGCAACTTAGGAAGACCCTGTCTCAAAAACCAAAAGAGCTGGGAAAGTAGCTCAGTGGTTAAAAGTATCCCTGAATTCAATCCCCAGTACCAAAAAAAAAAAACTGAAAAAGAAACCAGTTTCTCCATTATTCTCTGTTATTTTTCTTATTCAAGTCTAAGTAATAACTTGAAAATTTTAAGAGATAAACAGCATTTGAATTAGGTAATACATGACTGTAGTTCATTTACAATGCCTAATGAGGCCAGAATGAATAAAGGAAAAGATAAAAATTTTTCACAGAACTTCAGGGAAAATATCTAACAAGAAACATAAAAGTTCATTGTATTTTGTTTCCTTGAATATTTTTAAACTTGAAGAAATTCTTGATATAATATGCAAGTGCTTTTTTTTTTTCCTTTGGTTGGTTATCTTAACTCCTAGAAAACAGATTATAAATATTCTTGTATCCACTACCTTACCCCTGAATCTTTGATTGGACTTAGTTTTGAAAACTTTTTTTTACCTTTTTACTTGCATTTTCTAACAGCAAAAATTCCTGGTACATTGAGCTCTAGTGTTCTAAGGAGGACCTCTTTTATTTCCTTCTAGTCCTTGGGTCTAAGGACTGTGACTTATTGCATTTCACCCCTACTCTAACTCAGAATATAATAAAGTTGCTGTACAGTGGACAGCCCCTGCTCCTCTTTCCCTTCTAATTATTAGCTTTTACCCACCCCTAGGGGTCCCCATACTTGGGGGACAATTATGGTTTAGATCTAAAATATCCCCCAAAGACTCATGTGTTGAAGGCTTGGTCCCCAGTGCAGCAGTGTTCAGAGGTGGGACCTTGTGGTCAGTGATGGATCATGATGGATCATGAGGGCTCTGATCTCATCAGTGGATTAATCCATTAATGGGTTCATAATTGAAGGTCAAAGGTGGAATCTTCAGGAGGTGGGGCTGAGTTGGAGGAAGGAGGACACTTGGGGACTGCCTGGAATTTCTCTCTCTCCCTTCCTCCCTTCCTCTGATCCATGGCTTTGATGGCTGATGCTGCTTGGTCCCACTAATCTTCCCATGGTTCTGAGTTCCAGACTGAGCTGCTTCCTGATGATACTGCTGTTGACTGGTGACGAGTCCTTGCTCCCCCAGTGCTGAAGTATAACACCAGAGAAGCACGCCCAGGCAAGTTTAGAGTGGAAAGTAGAAGCTTTATTAAAGGACAGCAGAAAAGACTTCTCCCGGAAGAAGAAGGGGACCCAAGAGGTGGAATCCGTGGAAGGGGGAGATAAAATAGCTAAGGTCTACTTTCAGCTTTCCTGAATTCCTGTCGCATTCCTGTCCTCTGTTCTTGCAATGATGGAATGTAGGTGGGGGACAGGCCTAAGGAGTAATCTGGGCAGGTAGGGCTTTTGGATTAGCATCTCCACGTTTGCTGGGAGCTGCTTCATTAACATTTCTTGGGATAGGCTCCGAGCCTTGGGGACATTTTCAATTCCCCCAAGTGCTGCTCTGGTTTCCTGGACTCCATTCTCTATAATGGCCTCCATTTATTTTATTCGATATTAGACCCGGATTTACCTAACTACACTAACTACCTATCTTTAAATCTGGCTTCACTGATACATGTAACACTTGTTGGACTGTTTGGAATTCTAGCTCTAGATAAAGTTTATGCTGTGAAAGTTAAATGTCAGGAAAACAAAAACAAGAAAACAAAAAGAGATCTTTTTTCAGAAGTTAAAAAGACCAGACCAACAAAATTCCTGGGAAACAGAGAACAGTGCCTTCCCACAGAATCCAGAGTGCAGAATGTGACAACGGAGGAGGACACAGAGACATAATAAAATACTGCATGTAAATTCAGTCACTTCCTCATAGTTTAGTCACTTCCATTTTGTGTTCAAATGCCAAACTAGTACTTTCATGGTCAATTTACCTTCCATTAAGTATTTCAGAGCTGGAATATGATCTTTAAATATTAGATTGCTTTAGTTTTTCCTCAAACGGGGTGTTTCTACTTCCACCATTCTTAAATGAAAATTCCATCTTGTGTCTGAAACTGAAGAGGAGTAATCAGGCAGGAAAAGTTGAACTCCCAGAAAGGAAGAGTCAACCTAAAATAACAGGAAGAGATTCTCCAGAGATAATGAATCTACCTGGAAATGAGCACTGCAATGAGGAAACTGTGCCATAGTAAATCATGTGCGTACCCCAGGAGGCCAGGTCAGATGAGGGTTCTTAAAGGTAAAGTGAGGACAGCTACAGACATTGTTCTCAGACAATGATCCTTAGCTACAAGGGTAGTGTAGTCCAAGCAGTGGTTGGGCAGATGTAAGGCTGTGATAGCCTTTGTACAAGGTTATGGTTCTGGCAGAGTCTTTTATGTCACTTCTTGTTAAACAGACACTCACACAAACCCCTTCATCATCTCCTGGCTTTATTTTCTTATTGTTAGGTTTCCACACAAGTGACTCCCTTTTGATTCTAACAAATGTCACAAAAGAGTGAGAGAACAATAGAACAGGAGGAAGGGAGAATGTAGGAAGAGAAGGCATGAAATTCAGGAGGAACAGTCTTACTACAGCCAGATGACAGAGGGGACCTAGTGAAGACCCTGGTAATGAACAGAAGAACAGTAAGGGAGGAATATACAGACTGAGAACTCACAGCACAGGTGACATGGTCAAGGTTGGGCAAAGCTTCCTGGGGATACAGACAACTGAACTGAGATCTGGAGAACTGGGATTAAAGAAAGGGCAGAATAGGCAGCAAATGGAAGAGTAAGTGTGTGCCAGGGCCCTGTGTAAGGAGAACATATACTCTGACATTGGCCTCCCTGGGAGCAACTGAAGTAAAAATCAACTGAAGTAAAAAAAAAAAATCTGAGCATGCCCAGAGCACATTCCTTCAGTAAACAGCGTCTAGACTTGTAACACCTTAATGGTTCTGAGGTATTTTTATATGCATATCAGCCAAGGCACAAAAGAAAGGACGTGGAGAAGTTTTATCCCACAGAAGGAAGGTAATGCCCCACCTTTGAATTTCCAAGGAGTCAGGCTCCACCCCAAGGAAATGCAGAAATCATGATTAGTCAGAAGTCCAGAGACACAGAATTGAGTCAGAGTAGTTTTACTCCCTGATATGCTTCCAAATGACCTCAGTATCTTTTCAACTGAGAGCAGAATAAGCCCATCGGTAAAGATAATTGTTTGATTGAAATCTCCCAGTATTAACCCATGAAGCAGAACCCAAATGAAAGCTACCTTGGGTCAAGCAACCAGAAGCAACAGATGTGGGTTATGTAACCATATGATCTGTCCTCTCTCCCATCTACCCCAAGTGCGCACAGACATGCCCATTCACTGCCACCAGTTTCTCTTAACATAATGATCAAAATATTCTGTTTTCCCTGTGTGCCAAATTAACTCCTTCATTGTATTAAACCATGAGGTGAGGGGACATCAATCTGTTTATCTGGGGTTAAGACATTTGATAAAATTGCATGTGGCCTGGAATTTTTTTCTATCTTGCTCACTGATATATCTAACATTATTACCTCCATTTTACAGGAATCTGAAACCCTGAGAAAGGAACCAACCAATGGACTGACCAGTGTCTGGATTACACAATTAGTGAGTAATGGGCTACTTCAGTATTTACTCACTAGCAAATGGGACAGAGATGAATTCATTTCTGGAAGAGATAAAGTAGGTAGGGGAATAGCCGTTGAAGAAAAAACAGAAGAAGCAATGTTCTAGAGCATGCGTAGAAGAATTAAAAAGAAGTAGGAAAACACTCTCTGTTAAAACACTGGAGACTCTTGTTTAGAACATTCAAGACAATGGAAGGGTTGGGGATAGATACTTACCTGGTGTTCATGAAGCCTTGGGTTCCATCCCCAGCACTGGGAAAAAAAAAAAAAAAAAAAAAAAAACAAGAAAATAATGGGAGATAGAATTAAGATTTAACTGGAATGAATCTGACTTAACTTTTCTATGTACATATATGAAGACACCACAGTGAATCTCTACATCATGTACAACCACAAGACTGGGATCCTAATTAGAATAAGATGTGCTCCATGTTTGTTTAACTAAGTCAAAGTATCCTCTACTGTCACGTATAAATAAAAGGAACAAAAAAATTTAAACTTTTAAAAAGAACCAGGAAGTAACACAGAAAGTTGAATGATTGTTATCAGGGTCTGAGGAGATACAAATGGAATGTTGTTGTTTAACGGGTGGAGAGTTTCAGCTTTATAAGATGATCTGTTGCACAACAATATGAATATACTTAACACTACTACACTAATAAAAATTTTAAATTAAAAAAAAAATACTTGCACTAGAAACAGAAGCAGTAACTGAATATGAGTCTATAAAGCAAAAGTCTCCATGAGAGGCCCAGCAAAAGGAAAAGGGAAAAATCTGTAACTATACCCCTCCCCTCATTGTGAAATTTAAGGGGGAAAAGAAGGGCCCAAAACAGAAAATCCTAAAAACTTCCAAAAAGAAATGGCTTCCAAAGGAGTAAGAATTCAACTGACTTCTCATCAGCTACATCAAATGGTAGACTAGAGCAATACCTTCCAAATTCTAAAGGAAATCTATAGTGCACATAATATACAAGCCAGCTTTAAAATAATAATTAAAAAATGAACACACATGAACCCACCACTCTGCTAAAGACTACCAGCACCTGTGACACACCTCAGGGCCCTGCCCTGAGCTCAGCCGCCTTTCCCAGGCAGTGGTGATCTGAATTTTGCACTAGTAGCTTCTTTGATTTTCTTTCAGTTCCACCACATATGTCTATATTAATGGCCAATTTAATTTTGGTGCTAAAATATATGTTACCATATAGTATGTATTCACCATATGAAATTTGTATAAATATCATCTGCTACATGTTTTCCTCTGATTTTTGCTACCCCACCCACTGTGTGTTTTTGAGCTCACCCATGATGTGGTAGACAGTTGAGGTGACTCACTTTTTTTGCATTATAGCATTATTTGCCTGATACCAGTATAGCCATATCAGCTTAATTTGGGTTAGTTGTCCAATAGACCTTACCTATTCTTTGACTTATAAAGGTTCTGTGTATTATGTTCTGACAAATCTTGATAATAACATACAGCTAGATTTATTTATTTTTAAAATCTGATCTCACAACTTTTGTATTTTTACATAGATGTCTAAAGTGATTGCTGACGTGTGGGGGTTGCCCGCCATCATGTTTTCTGCTATTTTTTTTTCATTTCCCCTCCTTTTTCCCCTTTTCTCCTCCTCCTATTCCATCTCTCTCATAATTTTTTCAAAACATGGAATTCTAATTTAGTCAAACTATTAAAGTGGAAGGCAAAGAAAATTATTCTCAGACATTGAAGGACTCAAGAAATGTCACGGACGAGGCTGGGGGTGGTGTGGGGTGGGGGCTGGGGTTATGCCTCAGTGGTAGAGCACTTGCCTCCTCACACGTATGGTATGAGACACTGGGTTCGATCCTCAGCACCACATAAAAATAAATAAAATAAAGGTATGTGTCCATCTACAACTAAAAGAAAGAAAGAAAGAAAGAAAGAAAGAAAGAAAGAAAGAAAGAAAGAGAGGGAAAGGAAGGAAGGAAGGAAGGAAGGAAGGAAGGAAGGAAGGAAGGTCACATCCCCATCTTAAAAAGTCAAATGTGGGGGCTGGGGATGTGGCTCAAGTGGTAGCGTGCTTGCCTGGCATGCGTGTGGCCCGGGTTCGATCCTCAGTACCACGTACAAAGAAAGATGCTGTGTCCGCCGAGTACTAAAAAATAAATATTAAAAAATTCTCTCTCTCTCTCCCCCTCTCTCTCTCTCTCACTTTCTTTAAAAAAAAAAAAAAAGTCAAATGTGATCTAGCTAAATAAGAAAACAAATCATGAAAGAGGACCTGTAATCTAGAGATTCCAGGGAAGAGGAAAAAAACAGTTCAAATGAATAGAAGCACAGCAGGGGTAGAGAATAGTCAATCCAAATTGGAGCAAGAGGGTAGAGGTTTCTGGAAGGAGCTATCCAGGGAAAACAGCATTCCAAAGATTTGAAAATTAACATTAAGGAGATGATTAAAGTAGGTAAGGTAAGAAAATAAAGAAAATGATCAGAAACTTTAGAGAGCCTGGTGCAGTGGTGCACACCTGTAATCACAGTGGCTCCGGAGGCTGAGGGAGGAGGATAGGAAGTTCAAAGCCAGCCTCAGCAATTTAGTGAAGCCTTAAGCAACTTAGCAAGACCTGTCTCAAAATAAAACATAAAAAGGGTTAAGATTGGGCTGTGGTTGTGGCTCAGTGGTAGAGTGTTCACCTAGCACGTGTGAGGCCCTGGGTTCAATCCTCAGCATCACATAAAAATAAATAAATAAAGGTATTGTGTCCAACTATAACTAAAAAATAAATATTGAAAAAAGGGGTGTCTCAGTGATTAAGCACCCCTGGGTTCAGTTCCTGATACCAAAGGATAAGGAAAAAGAAACTTTAGAGAAAAAAGTTTCTAACCTCATTAGTTAATTTTGTTATTATTTATTGTTAACCTTATTTTAAGGTAAGGTTTTATTTATTATTAACCTTATTGAACTACTTTAAGTAGTTAAAGTTAATAACAGTGATTCCTCATAAGACAGTTAAGTGGATTAAGTTAGTTAATAATTGTACAGTGGCTAGAGAAGTAGTCAGCAAATAGCAAGGGCTATGTGAATGTTTCTAAAGAGTGAAAGGAAAATAAAGCCTGGCTAACCTGGTAACAATACTTACCTAATCACGATAAGGTTAGCAGTGCTTTTTTAACTACTTAGATTCAACAATTAGACAAAATAGAAATTACTTAATTGTGATTAAAGAACAGAATATAAGATTTATTAACTTTGAAAACATATGAAAGGTTTAAACTTACATAAAATACTAAAAATATAGGTAACAGAAGATGGGCTATAGAAATGAAAGAACAGAATAGTAGGGATACTGCTTTCCTCCTCCCACAAGTCAAGAAGTCAAGGGATACTGTCCAAAGTAAAACCAAAAATAAGTGGATTTGTTATGCTCAAATTCAGAACCCCCAAAAGACCACCAGAGACCAAGATCAATGTAAGCAGCAAAGAGGTGTTTATTGCGAGCTAGCTCGGTCCTCAGTGCGCACCACAGCAACTGTGATGCTGAGAGGCCCCGAGCACCAGGGTTTGCAGCAATTTTATACACTCTTTGGGGAAGGCAGGGACTTCACATATATCGTAGCATCTCTTAGCAAATCATCACACACCACTGCGGGAAAATCAAACAACAACTCTAAAACATGATTAGCACATTCACTGGTGGGAACAAGTTGGGGAGGGGTGATTGGTTAGTACAAGAAGGGGATTCGTTTGAACTGATTGGTTTAAGCCAAGAGGGGTGTACATGCTGAACTACATGGTTTCCCACATGTTATCAACCACCATAAACTACTGGGAGGGTCATCTAGCATCCCAGGTATTTCCCTGTCTCATGCTGATTGGTGGCTGCTAGGGGGTTGCTATGGGCCCCCACCTAGCCTGACTGAGTCAGGGACACCTGGTGCTGCAGATCTCTCCTGTTATTTGTAGATAAACAACTTAGCAGGCTGGGAATGTGCCTAGGAGTGCTCTGTGGGTCTTTCCAAGGACAAAGGTCATGTCCCTTCCCTGGACAGGCTTTGCTCTGAGGTAGAGGCTGGTTTTTCAGATTTTTACTTTAATTATAAAGGAATCAAAAATGGAAGTATGTCTGTACTGGAAGGGGAGAGATGCAGGAAACTGTAAGTGAGATAACTCCGCCTCCACCATGCAGGTGATCCTAGTGTCTAAAATTATTAATAAAGAAATAAGAATACAAGCCGGGTACGGTGGCATATCCCTGTAATCCCAGCGACTATGGAGGCGAAGGCAGGAGGATCCTGAGTTCAAAGCCAGCCTCAGCAATTTAGTGAGGCCCTAGTCAACTTAGCAAAGGCCTATCTCTAAATAAAATATAAAAAGGGCTGGGGATGTGGCTCAATGGTTAAGCACACCAGGTTCAATTAAAAAAAAGAAAGAAAGAGAAAAAATAAATAAGAGTTCAATAATATTATTGAAAATTTTAAGATAAATTCCAAGAAAACTAAAAACAGAAACAAGAATAAAAATTAATTCCCTTTCTATAGCAAGAATGAGATCATGCAACCATGCAAAATAGAGCAGGAGACTGCTGTCTTCTGAAGTTTTTGAAAATTTTCAATCATTTCCATGTACTGCTTTGAAAACATTTTAAACTCTTTTTTTTTTTTTTTTGTCCTGGGGATTGAATTCAGGGGATTTTTACCATGGAGCTACAACCCTAGTCCTTAGTTATTTATTTATTTAGAGATTTTTTTTTTTTTTTTTTAAGAATGAATTCACTCATTACAATGAAGTACAAATTCTTTTTTTTTTTTAAGAGAGAAGTTTTTAATATTTTTTAGTTTTTTGGTGGACACAACATCTTTGTTTGTATGTGGTGTTGAGGATATAACCCAGGCTGCACGCATGCCAGGCGAGCGCGCTACTGCTTGAGCCACATCCCCAGCCCTATTTTGAGATTTTGAGACAGGGGCTCACTAAGTTGCTTAGGGCCTCAGTGACTGACTTTGAGCTTGTTGATCCTCCTGCCTCAGCCGCTCATGTCACTAGGATTACAAGTGTGCACCACCACACCCTGCTAAAAACATTTTTAAATACATGCTTGCAATTTTTCTGGAGAAAATCTTGCAATTGTCAAGTTTTTAACTATAGTTTGCCATCATTATCTTCTTATAATGTTTTTGACTTCTTAAAGATTAAATTTCTTGGGCTGGAGGTGTAACTCAGTGGTAGAGCACTTGCCTAGCACACATGAGGTACTGGGTTTGATCCTCATCACCACATAAAAATAAATAAAATAAAGGTATCGTGTCCATTTACAACTAAATATTTTTTTAAAAGATTTAAAAGACTCATGACACAAAGGAAGTTGGAGTGCTAAACATACATTTTTTGGTTTTGATATAACAAATTTCTACTTTTTCTAGGGGATCCCCAAAACTTGGTCTCTCACTGTTTTAATTATATGTCAAGGACGGGCAGGTTTGCACCATAACTGAAGTTTTTCTAAAGTTTCTGGAAACTTCCACCATGGCTACAGTTTCTGGTTGGCACAGTGTTTTTCTCTCCTGGTTGGAATAGGGAAGAAGCTGTGGTGAGCCGCTTCTGCAGATTATGGTCGCCATTGCAGGATGGCGCTGGCTCCACTGTGGTCTGTGACAAACAACTTCTTGTTTGGGAGAGTTGGTGCATGGTTTTTCAGCACCCTGTGAGAAAGTTCCACGTGGCAGCTTCGCATTGGGGCTTGGGATGCTTTATTAAGGCTGGGAGGGGCATCCGACCAGGAATTAGAAGAAATATCAAGGGCCTGAATAAACTGCTGAAAGAAGATTCCTGAGTTGCGTCTTCCTTGCGGGCAAGGGGTCGCGACAAGAAGCTAGGAAGAATCAGGAGGTTTTCTTGATACTTGGGAGGAGATTCCAGACAGAGGTGAATCCACAGGGTGGGTAGTGTGGTGGCAGTGATGTCAGAAGCACACAACAAAGTTCCCATTAAAGCCAATGACAAGAGGATGAAGGGATTCACTGGGGGGGATTCATTCTTCCTCCTACTTCTCCCCAGTGCCAGGCAAGCCCAGGCTCTCACAGGTGGGATCTCTGCAGTTTCTGCTCCAGTCTATAGAGAGGAATCCTGTCATTTCTGTGATTTGTGTCCACCCAGAGCCATATGACTATTCCCCATTTCAGAAAAGTCAGTCTGCAATTAAATAGAACAAAGCCAGGAAACACAATGTCCTCACTCTTTTCAAGTTCCTGGTTCTAGTGATTTCTAAGAGCTATTTATATCTATAGGCCTGCCCTCAAGTTCTTGTTTCTTTTCTTTTGTCTTAGTTGGGCGGAGGGAAGGGAACAGGTAAGTGCCCTTCTGTTTCATGGTCTCCCCTTAACAAGAGTTTCCTTTTTTTTTTTTTTTTTTTTTTTTTTAATATTAGGGATTGAACCCAGGAGCGCTTAACCACTGAGCCACATCCCCAGCCCTTTTTTATATTTTATTTAGAGACAGGGTCTCACTGAGTTGCTTAGGGCCTTGCTAAATTGCTGAGGCTGGATTTTGAGCTCATGATCCTCCTGCCTCAGCCTCCCGAGTCACTGGGATTACAGGCATACATCACTGCACCCAGCTAAATTTCCCAATTTCATGAAGAAAGCTCCACCTACCTATAACTACACTGCTTCCCCAAGAAACTGAGTCTTGCATCTAGCTACAAAGGTCTGGAATTTAGTATGTAATTAGGGGCCCCACAATAAAAATATGATTTACCCAGGGAAAAGAAACAACCATTTTCCATAGTGCATACTCATCATCATGAAGCCATACTCCCATTTACTACTGCCTAGGAGTTGTATTTCTATCAGATGTAACTGGACTCCAGTTGCTGACATGAGCATAGATCTAAGCACAGAAATGTTTACTGATACTCCTTTTGCAATATGCATCTTCTCCCTTACCAAGTGAGTTGTAAATCATGTGGTCTTTTTGTTTCATTTTCCCTCTGAGAAAATGATGGGCTTAACTGTGTGATCTGCATGATTTCTCTGAACTGCATGGATTGTCAAAGCTGGTTCTTCCTTAGGTGAAGAATGTAGATTCTTCATTCTTCTGTTCTCATAAAACTTAATGACTTGTAGTTAGTTTGTATATTTAACTAAAAAAACAAAGGATAATAAAGCAAAATGATCTTTGGAATGAGAGTCCTTTCAGGAAATGATATTTCTTCATCTGGAGAAAAGCCATGATTGCTAACCATATTTATAGCAATAGACCCAGAATATAAGCAAAGGAAATTAAGATTTACTTATTCATGACCTGATAAAAAGCCTGTTGTGGAATTTAAACATTTTGTCCCCATCTGCTTCCAGAAGTGTTTAACTTTTCTATGAAAACACTCTTATAAGGGCCAATTTTCTGGTTGGAAAAATATTAATTGGCTTATAAGTTCATCAGAAACTGGCTCCCCCCACCCCCAGTGTTGGGAATTGAACGCAGGGCTTCACATGTGTTAAGTAAGCGCTCTACCACTGAACCACATCCTCAGCCCTTTTTGTTTTATTTTGAGAGAGGGTCTCACTAAGTTACCCAGGATGGCCTTGAACTTTTAATCCTCCTGCTACGATCTCCTGGGCCCTTGCTAGAGCTAAAGTTTTTAGCCCTTTGTATTAAGGGCTAGAAACTGGCCCTTAAGACAAAGCATAATGTTCTGGGTTTTAGTTCCTCTGATTGGGCAACTGGGTTCCCAGAGCAAGCATCTCAAGATACAGAAAAGAGAAGGTACTGATTTGATCAGACCTGGTCCAGAAAATGGAAGAGTCACTTCTGCATTGTTCTATGGCCATAAAAATCACAGGGTTCAGATTTAAGAGGCAAGGATACACCTTTAGATGAAAGAAGTATCAAAAAATTTGGGGGAGGGCAGTGGTGTGTTTTCAAACTGCAGTACCAGCTCTCCCTTTCTTGTGTGGCATGATGAGTCCCTATAGCCTGCTCGGAAAATTTAGTGCAAGAGGGAACACCACATATACATATATGTCATATACATAATTTCAGATTTGTATGTATGTGGGATTTCCCCTTTGCACTAAGATTTCACCTCACGCCAGTCAGAATGGCAGTTATCAAGAACAGAGACAACTATAAGTGTTGGCGAGGATGTGGGGAAAAGGCACACTCATACATTGCTAGTGGGACTACAAACTTGTGCAACCTCTACGAAAAGCAGTATGGAGATTCCTTAGAAAACTTGGGATGGAACCACTATTTGACCCAGCTATCCCACTCCTCGGTCTCTACCCAAAGGTTTTAAAATAAGCATACTATAGTGATGCAGCTACATCAATGTTTACAGCAGCTCAATTCACAATAGCTAAACTGTAGAAGCAACCTAGATGCCCTTCAATAGATGAATGGATAAAGAAACTGTGGTATATATACCCAATGGAATATCACTCAGCATTAAAAGAGGACAAAATCATGGCATTTGCAGGTAAACGGATGGAGTTGGAGAA
Source organism: Callospermophilus lateralis (assembly GCF_048772815.1). Classification (NCBI taxonomy): domain Eukaryota; kingdom Metazoa; phylum Chordata; class Mammalia; order Rodentia; family Sciuridae; genus Callospermophilus; species Callospermophilus lateralis. The sequence continues at coordinate 63,996,159 of NC_135312.1, read as the reverse complement.
TATCATGCTAAATCAAAATAAGCCAATTCTAAAATACAAAGGCCAAATGTTCTCTCTGATAAGTGAATGCTGTTCCCTAATTGGGGAGTGAGGCACATGGGAAAAATGGAGGAACTTTGATTGGGCAAAGGGGAAGAAGGGATAGGGAAGGGGCAGGAAAGATGGTGGAATGAGATGGGCATCATTACCCTAGGTACATGTATGACTGCACTTATGGTGCAATGTTACATTGTGTACAACCAGAGAAATTAAAGGTTGTGCTGCACTTGTGTACAATGAATCAAAATGCATCCTGCTGTCATGTATACCTAATTAAAGTAAATTAATTAAATTTTTAAAAAGTGAAATCATAGGAGAAAACATGGTTGAAGTCACACTAATTTCAGTGGAGGGTGGGAGGCTTTTAAACCACAAGTCAAAATTTAGAGGCAATAACATAAATGATTAATAAATTTGAGTACATAATTTTTAATTGTATGGCAAAGAAATCTGTAAACAAAGACAGCTGACAAACTGGGAGAAAATATTTGCAACATATGTTGTCTTCAAAGGGTTAAGATCCATGATGTATAAATAACTCTTAAAACTTGAGGGACAAAGTTCAAAAAATACAGTAGAGGAATGAAATAAAGATGAACAATTTGCACAAAAAGTGACACTTTAAGTCATATTTTAAGATTTTAAAATAGGCTCCAAAGATGAGTTTGAAAAAAAATATTCAAGTCAAAATTTAAAAATACCAATGAAAACAGCACTGAGATACTTTTTTTTAAATCACTTTTCAAATTGACAAAAGTTTAAAATATGCAAAACATTTTCTTGCTGGTGAGAGGGCAAAAGGGGTACTCTCTTAAATCCTCTGGTGGAAACGATACTAGCTTGACCTTTCTGTAAAGGAATTTAGTATTACCTAACAAAACCACATGGGCACTGACCTGTCCAGCCAACTGCAAGAGAATTAGGAAATGGATAAGTCTGCCTTGGGTTGAACTGGAGGAACTATTTCATTTACTCCATCATGGTCTGTTTGGAGGAAAGGAAACTGAACTCAGTTAAGTTGCCACACCTTTGACCATCTGCCTCTGAAAAAGGATCTTCAAAGAAGCCTAGAGAAAAGGATGGAAAGGGCCCCCTCCAAGACATATCAATATACCTAGTGTGAGAAAAAGATCCAGAAGGAGCCTCTAGGTGACTCCCTTAAAGTTGATGACTTTGTGATAATTGTAAGGGAGACTGGTCAGGCTCAGAAATATCCTGTGCTCCAACCCCTTGAATGAAACCTGGGAAAAAAAAAAAAAAGATTAAGGCACAGTCTTTGTATGTGCTGGATGATCCAACCCTCTCCTGGGATGAAATTTGTCGTGTAAATTAAATGCACAGATAACACTCATACGGATTGCTTCACATTATGAATTTAAGAAAGGGTCCAAAACTAGAAAAGATAAAAGAAAGGTGTAGATATGGAAATATATTTTGCTATGGAAAATTAGACAGTAAAATAAATATTTCTGGATGAGAAAGTAATTTTGTCTGGTAACGTAATATTCTTGTGCTAAAGTCCAAGATGAAGGAGGACAAACCTAAAGATGTAAACAACTTGTGAATGTCTAAGTAAGTCGCAGAAGGTTTGTAGAAGGTAAATCTCAAAGAATTTGTATTTAAATTTTTAAAATTAGCACACTTAGTCAAAGTTATTTAAACTTTAATATAGTGATATGAAGCAAAGTCTGAAATATTGATCTGTTCGTATCATATCAAGATAATTTTCTTGATTCTGTTAGGTTTTATTTCTTTTTTATTATTATTATTTTATATTTTGGTACCAGGGTTTGAACTCAGGGGCACTCAACCACTGAGCCACATCCCCAACCCTATTTTGTATTATATTTAGAGACAAGGTCTCACTGAGTTGCTTAGCACCTCACTTTTGCTTTGGCTGGCTTTGAACTCATGATCCTCCTACCTCAGTCTCCCAGCTGCTGAGATTACAGGTGTTCATCACTGCACCAGGCTTGTAACTGTTAGATTTTATTCTTGGGGAAAATAAGTCTTAAAGTAATTAGGGTTTGTAGCTGTTTTAAAGTCTTAAATGATTACTTTGTAACTGGTTAAACAACTATAACAATAGAGTTGACACCCTACATAAATGTGACTAGATATATGTATACATCTGAGAAGTATATATATCTGACCCTTGTCTGTCATGTAAAAGTTTATAAAATGAGTTTATCTAGGTTTACTGGCAAGGTAACCAATAAGTATCCTCTTTTCTATATTGTGTCTAACATGGAAGGGCCACATTTAAACACCTGTCTTGATATCTGTTTGCTTTGACTAAGTCAATTTATTATCATTAACACTCTTTCCTAAATATATAAGAGATTTAAGGTTATCCTTTGATTTTTGATAGTATTGCTAACCCATGCAGACCTGTAATCTTTGTTACCATGTACTATGGATTCTAAATTGTACTTTAAAAGTTAAAGTTAATTAAATGTAAAGCTTAGGAGAGTACTTTACCAAGTTGGTGTCCTACAAACTGCAATTGTGTGTAGCAATAGTCTTTTTCAGATTTATACAGACATAACAAATTTTTGTATTTATTCATATCATTTGATGTTTTTTAACTGGATAAATGTATCGTGTTGTCAATAAGTTATATATACAATTTTTTGTTACTCTTTACACTAAAATAGGAATTAAAATGTATTTTGGAAGGTAATAAGGAGAGCCTGATATGTTTTAAGATGATATTATAAAACATGGACATTTTGCCACTTTTTCCACAAAAAGAAAGTTAAAAGCTGGTATAGCCTTGTTTGATTCATGTTTCAGATGTAATATATTGTGTTATTTGTCAAAGCCCTGCCTTACCTGAGATAAGCTGTGCCTCTCAACTTACTCCATGTTAGAATGGCTCTAAAATAGGCTAGAGTTGAGCTCATTTAAAGTTGTGTTCAAAAGATTGATTTTTGTTGTAAAGACTGCTGTGATCTCAAAATAAACAGATAATACAACACATAACAACAACAAAGAATTTCAATTAATGAATGAACAAATAAGGGTGTCAACAAACAGCCAGTAACCCCAAAGACCTTGCAAGTCTTGCTTTGCATTGACATACTGACATCATATGTTCTTATATGATTACTGAGAAATGTCAGATATTCTGCAAAATAACAGATCAGTACTATTCAAACATTTCCATGTCATGAAAGACAAAACAAACTGTGGAAATTCCCTAGAGACTAAAGGAGATGACAACTAAATGCAATGTGGAATCTGAATTGGAGCCTCCAAAGAAAAAAGACCTTAGTGGAAAAACCCAAGATTCAAATAATGATTGCAGTTCAGTTAATAGAGTGCACCAGTGTTAACTCCCTGTTTTCAATCACTGTACTATGGTAGATGACATGTTACTTTGGGGGAAACTGGATGAAGGACATAGGGAAACTCTATTTTTAAAACTTTTTTGTTATGTCTAAAATTGTTTCAAAGTTTTGGAAAACATTTAGGGGGCTGGGGGCATCAGTGGTAGAGCGTTTGCCTAGCATGTGTGAAGCCCTGTGTTCAATCTCTAATACCTCAAAAAAAAAAAAAAAAAAAAAAGAAAGAAAGAAAGAAAGAAAAGAAAAAGAGAAAAAAGAAAGAAAAAAAAGAAAGTTAAAGAGAAAAAAATCCTTTTCAGGCTGGGCTGTAGCTCAGTGGCAGAGCACTTTGCCTAGCATGTGTGAGGCACTAGGTTATGTCCTTAGCACCATAATAAATAAATAAATAAAAGTCACTTTGTTCATTAACAACTACAAAAAAAAATTTTAATTATCTCATTTCTAACATATATCTACACATATGTACTTCAACAAACAGCCAGTTTGTTGTTACAAAGACCTTGTAAGCAGACTGCTAAAAACAATCTTCCCTCAGTGATGTATTTATTGTTTACTTGGAACTTCAAATTGAATTTTTAAAATGTCTTTCTGATCTCTCTCTCTCTCTCTCTCTCTCTCTCTCTCTCTCTTGAGGTTGAGCATCCTTTAATGTATTCAGGAACCATTTAAATTTCATCTGCATTTATATAGATTGTCTTTTTACTTTTGTGATGGTACCGTTTGCAGAACAGATATTAATTTTGATGGAGCCCAGTTAACTCTCGAGTCACTTGTGATGCTGGAATCATGTCTAAGAAACTTGTTTAACTCTGGTCACAAAATTTTACATCTGTTTTTTTCTTCTAAGAGTTTTATAGATTTATTTCTTACATTTAGATGACTCATTTTGAGTAAATTTTCTTTAGATATGGTTTATTTCAGGGTGTCAATTCTATTCTGTTTATCTATTTTTTAATTTATTTTATTCATAGTCAAAGTTACATATATTTATAAATTTTCATGTATAATTTTACTTCAGCATCAGATTTACATACATACATACTGATAGATACATTCCAAAGGTAACCCTTTCCATAAACATATTCCATAACTCAGACCTCAACCTAATACTTCCCAATGAGTCTTTTACACAGAAATTATAATCATTACATTGAATATCCATGTATTTTTTTTAAGAGAGAGAGGGGGAGGGAGGGAGGGAGAGAGAGAGAGAGAGAGAGAGAGAGAGAGAGAGAGAGAGAATTTTAATATTTATTTTTTAGTTTTTGGCGGACACAACATCTTTGTTTGTATGTGGTGCTGAGGATCGAACCCGGGCCGCATGCATGCCAGGCAAGCGCGCTACCACTTGAGCCACATCCCCAGCCCTCCATGTATTTTTTAAATGTTTTTTTTTCAGATGTAGATGGACACAATACTTTTATGTATTTATTTGTATGCGGTGCTGAGGATCATACCCACTGCCTCACACATTCTAGGCAAGAACTCTACCGCTGAGCCACAATCCCAGCTCCTCCCATGTATATTTTTATACATATATTCCTATCTATGTTATATACATTCATATACACACACATATATACATATACCCTATTGGTAACCAAACTACTATATACAAATTTTCATACATATTCAGTTACATATTTATAGCCTATATCTAAATAAAATTGTAAACATCCATCTCAATATAAAACTATGTATAAATCCAGATACATATAAATATTTTAATGTATATTTTAAATATATATCCATATTGTATTTATATATATGGATATAAACATTCAAACCTTAACTCTAACCTTTACCCTTTTTCACAAATAGTCCTGTCCTTACATCTACTGCTCAACAGAAACCTCTACTCACATAGACCAGCTCACTTTACGAGAATGTACCTATATATTATGGGATATAGATTCACAAATTGTTACATATAAACAATAACACTTTTCATTAATATTTATGCAAATTGTGAAGACATATACATATAAGTTCACATATAAATTCATATATACATTCATATATGTTCATTTCTGCAGCTTACCCTATCTGTAAACAAAACCTAATAATTCTCCTTGCCACAAACCTAACTCGAGATAAAAGCACATACAATGTATATTTTATGTATAATTTTTCTATATATTTATATTTATATATATTTATATATATTTTTAATTCATAACCCTAACCACAATGCTAGTGTGTAACTCTTAATTAACCCTAGACAAAAGCTTTCATATATAAACTATAAATTTAACTTTGAATATCCACGTATATTTTTACATGTATTTATATATATATATATCATTATATAAATTTGTATGTATGTGTGTATATATATATATATATATATATATATATATATATATATTAACTATAATGTTAACTGTAATCCTATTGCTACAAGAAATTCAAATCTTACTTCTTTAACCAAACTGTAATAAAAACGAAACATTATGGGGCTGGGGTTGTGGCTCAGGGGTAGAGCTCTCGCCTAGCACATGCGAGACACTGAGTTCTATCCTCAGCACCACACAAAAATAAATAAATAAAATAAGGATATTGTGTCCAACTACAACTTAAATTTTTTTTTAATGAAACACAAAACATACTCCTGTATATTTATAAATTTGTTATTCTTTCTATAAATATTTATATGTGCATGATAAATATCCATGCATATTTATATATATTCATATTTATTTGTATAGAAATTACTACCATAACTCTAACTGTATTCATAATATTTTGGGGGGTGGGTACCGGGAATTGAACTCAGGGGCACTCAACCACCGAGTCACATCCCCAGCCCTATTTTGTATTTTATTTAGAGACAGGGTCTCACTGAGTTGCTTAATACTTTGCTGTTGCTGAGGTTGGTACTGAACTTTCGATCCTCCTGCTTTAGCCTCCTTAGCCACTGGGATTATAAGTGTGCACCACCATGCCCAGCTGTATCTCTAATTTCTATTTCTATTAGAAATAGAAATATTTCTATTTCTAATCAACAATTCTTAATTTCTATGACTGAAGCCCAAATTCATGATTGTAACTATAGGTGCTTACTTTAAAAGATTTTACAAAGACTTAAAAGCTGTTCTAATTCTACCCAATCCCTAAATCTAACCGTATGTTTTGATATATATATATATCTATTATTGAAATATGGATTGTATTCCTGGTCATTTTGGTTTATTTTTTGGTTTTTAATGAGACTTGGTTTCTCCTTTGATTGACTTTTCCTTTAGTGATTTTCTTTCTTTCTTTTTTTTAAATATTTTTTTTAAATATAGTTGGACACAATACTTTTATTTATTTATTTTTATGTGGTTCTGAGGATCGAACCCAGGGCCTCACCGTACTAGTCGAAAACTCTACCACTGAGCCACAAGATTTTCATAGTTGTTTTTCATTTTCTCCTCATGGAATATTTTGCTGAGAATGTTCTATAGTGCAGGCTTTCTCATTGTAAATTCTTTTAACTTTTGTTTATCATGGAAGTTTTTATTTTGTCATAAAATCTGAAGCTTAGGGCTGGGGATGTGGCTCAAGCGGTAGCGCGCTCGCCTGGCATGCGTGCGACCCAGGTTCGATCCTCAGCACCACATACAAACAAAGATGTTGTGTCTGCCGAGAACTAAAAAATAAATATTAAAATTCTCTCTCTCTCTCTCTCTCTTTAAAAAATAAAAATAAAAAAATAAATAAAATCTGAAGCTTAATTTTGTGGGAAATAAGATTCTTGGTTGGCATCAATTTTCTTTAGGGCTTGGAATATATTGTTCCAGAATCTCCTACCTTTGAAGGTTGGGGTTGAAAAATCTTCTGAGATCCGAATTGGTTTCCCCCTAATATGTAATCTGAGACTTTTCTCTTGTAGCTTTTAAAATTCTACCCTTATTCTCTATGCTAGGCTTTTTTATTATAATGTGCCTTGGTGAGTATCTGTTGTAATTTTGTACATTTGGTGTCCTGTAAGTCTCTTGTATTTGATTTTCCAACTCATTCTTCATGTTTGGGCAATTTTCTGATATTATTTCATTGAAGAGATTGTGCAATTCTTTGGTTTGTATCTCTATGCCTTCCTCTACCCCAATAATTTCTAGATTTGGTCTTTTCATGTTATCCCATAATGCTTGGAGATTCTGTTCATGGTTTCTTACCATTTTCACTGTGTGGTCAACTTTATTTTCAAGATTCTATATTTTATCTTCATTTCATGAGGTTCTGTCTTCCAAGTTATCTAGTCTGTTGGTGATGCTTTCTATTGACTTTTTTTTATTGGTTTATTGTTTCCTTCATTTCAAGGATTTCTGTTTGTTTTTTCTTTGTTTGTTTTTCAGAAACTCTCTTTTTTGAAGTAATCTTTTGGTCTCTTATCTCTTTGTTGGAGTGATCAATTGTTGCCTGTATTTGCTCTCTTATATAATTCTTTGCTTCACAGATCATTTTAACTATGTACATTCTGAACTCCTTCTCTGACATTTTATCTACTGTGCTGGATTCTATTGTTGTAGCATCTAGGTTTGTTTGGGGCACTTTCTTCCCTTGTTTTTTCATGTTGTCCATGTGTCTTTCTCTCTAGCAGTACGGATCCAAGGTGTTACAGTTTTCACCCTATCATCCTGTAGTGTCCCTAGAGGCTACCAATACCTTATCTTTAAGGAGGAGATCAATATTTACAGCACCCAATGTAAATATGCAGCCTTAAACCAAGTAGTTCCTATTTAGACAATTACAGCTTTGTTGCAATAAACAGAAATGACATGTTCAATTAACATCTACAATAGAAATAATAGGTTTGCCTAAGTGTCTACAGTTTCTAATGGTGGACAAAGATAGAGCTGGGCATGGGGGTTGTATGGGATGTGGGGTTTATGAGGTAGGAGGTGAGAATATAGAGGTATTAGATCATAGGAAGAGTGAAAGAGGAATCAAGAGAAGTCGGCTAAAAAAAAAAAAAAAAAAGAGAGAAGTCGGCTAGCAGGGATACCTCTGGTGCAACCACGCCTGCAGGGACCTTGGTGATGGTCTTCCAGGTTCTGGCTGCTGTCTTTAAATGGAAGCAGGCATGTCCCCATTGGTGGCAGCAGCAGTGTCAAACCTGCATGTACCTTGATGTTAGGCTTCCAGGCCCTAGCCCGTGTCCTAAGATGGGAGCTGCCCCAAATAAAGATGATGAAAGCAGCAGCAAAGGTAACCCAAGATGGCCATAGAGATGTCCCAAGGTGGAGGCGACTGCTTTCAGAGATGGGGCTAAGAGGACAGGCCATGCATGGTGTTGGGCAGCCTGTTCAGACAGTGCCATGGCGTGCAGTGCTGCGGTGGGCGGGCTGCTGCCTCCAGGCCCTCTCTGTTGTCCTAAGGTGCAGGCTATCACATGGGGTGGGGGATATGGAAGGGACTGTGGTGTCCCAAGATGGAATCAGGCTGGGAGAGCCTGATTGGTAAATGGAGGACCACAGCATGGTCGCTCTTCTCCTCAGCGCCCAATGGGCTAGGGTTGCTCTGCTCCTCCTCTTCCATGCTTCACAGGCCATGTCACCCCCTCCCCCCTTCTCTCTCAACATTTATTTTATTTATTTTTTAATGTGGTGCTAAGGACCAAACCCAGTGACTCACATGTGCTAGGCAAGTTCTCTACCACTGAGCCACAACCCCAGCCCCTTTGATTTCTTAAAAAGTAGGACAGTGCAACTTCAAGTACATTATTGCTCGAGAATTTTTCAGCTGTAAAGGGACAGAAATTAAATTCAATTTAAGCTTCTTTAGCCAAAGAAAGAGGGGGACTAGAGATTGGTGACTGTTGGCTCAGGCAGCTGTGACTTGTGAGGATCATGGGTGGGGGTGGGGGGCCTTTCATAGAATCTGAAAGAAAGCTACCAGAATCAGGGCTGTGGAGTAAAGAGTGGAACCTCAGTGCTGCCATGGCTCCCTCCTCTGCTTTCTGACCTCTGTCTGCACACTGTAATCGTTCTCTCCTGTCATTTCCTCCCAGAGGCCAGGGAAGATAGCCGCTGGCAGTACCAGGTTCTCATTTCAGGTAAGCAATTTGCTTATTGCTTTCAGCCTCTTTTTTGCAATCTTGAAACATAATTATTACTGATCCTACTTAGTTCACATGCTCAATCTTTTGGTCTGATCAATCTCCAGGGATATAAAGCTCTACAGTTGACTAAGCCTAGGTCCCCTGCTGTTGCTGGCATTAATAGATACCACCTCAAAAAGAAAAAAAAAGAAAAGAATGGCTGCCCAGCTGTGAGGAGTGTAGTTAACTATTAGGTTTTAACTGATGGTGGTTCTCATGGCTCCCCTGCCCAATCCTTCTTCCTCTTTCCTTTTCGCAGATGTTCCCCTCCTGTGATTTCTCAAGCTTAACTCCATCTTGCTGCTTTGCTGAGAACCAACTTGGGACCCACATCCTCCCAAGGGCCATATGTAATGTGGGTGGTCAGGTTCTCCAAAGAAAGCATTAAATTGTATTTCATAATTGTTTATAAATAATCATTCAGATAGCTTGTTTTGAGCAATTATCAACTAATAATCATTGTAATGATAACTCAATCCAGAGTAAATTTTTTGATATTTACATCTTTATGGCCACAGGAAATAGAAAAAAAAATGATCTCAATTTCTATACATACTTTATTACAGACAGTTATACAGGATGATCAATAAAAGATTTTCAGAAAAAAAAGATACCTACATTAGTATAAAAATTCTATGGGGGAATCATCAAATGCAAGTTGGAGAGGAAAAGGAATAATGTAATATTTCTGACTATTAAAGAACATGTTGAACCTTTTTTAAATTGGCATGTATGGGTATCAAGTTGGCATGAGCAGTCTGAAGCTGAAGAAGTTACCTCTGGGGATGGGCCACTGCCAGGACAGATTTGTAGACACCTCCAATTTTCTCAGGAATACTTTCAGAATGATTGGGTGGGAGCCTAACTAATACCTGAGCATCTTAGAGTTGGGACCTGAGATTATTGCTATTGGTATTGAGTGTTATAGAGACTCCTATGGCCACTGAAGAGCACCGAGACATGTAGATTGCATTATGTACATACATTACTACATTTTTAAAATTTTTTTTAATATTTATTTTTTAGTTTTCGGTGGACACAACATCTTTGTTTGTATGTGGTGCTGAGGATCGACCCGGGCCGTACGCATGCCAGGCGAGCGCGCTACCGCTTGAGCCACATCTCCAGCCCAATACATTACTACTTTTCCATTGAAAGTAGATTTTTTTTTCAGTTGTGGGGCTTCACACACACTATGCAAGTACTCAACCACTGAGATACAAACCCAGCCCTTCTTTTTATTTTATTTTAAGACAGGGCCTCACTTTATTGCCCAGGTTGGCCACAAACTTGCCATCCTCCTGCCTCAGTCTCCTGAGTAACTAGGATAACAGATCTGTGCCACTGTGCCAGGTTGAAAATAGACTCCATTATAATTAATAAAATACAATTTAATTTAAATACTATTGGTGTTAGTTTATAATAAAAACATCACCTGAAACTAGCCATAGTCATTTTTATCATCTCCTGTTTTCTTAATCAGTAGTTTCTTAAATTTTAGTTAATATATTTTAGAGAAGGCCCTGAAAAATCTGTTACATTAAAGAGAGGTCCTCACGTTAAGAAACGGAGAATCTGGCCTCTTCCGTGTGAGTGTTTCATGCCAAATTCTCAGTCACAGGAGGCTGAGAAGATCTCTTTCAGATTTCTTTCCTCAGTGCCAGTTTTGTTAATATGCCTGTTATCGTCCCATTACTTGGAAGCCTTCTTCAGTTCCTTTGTGCTAACAGATGGTTTCACTTTTCCTGATGATGAAGTCGCCTTAATCCATGTGTTCCTATGACTGTCTCTTGCTTAGGCATCGCTAGAAGCCTGATGAATTGGTGAAACTTCCACTCTCCAACCCCTCTGTACCATATCATGGACCTCACTGTCTCCACAAGACAAAGGTCAGCACTTTATAAGTCCCTATCTGTCTTTTTCTTATTAAAAAAAAAAAAAACTGAATACACTGTGATACCCTTTTAATCTACTATAGGCAGCTTTTTGAGGTTCCTTTTCTTTTTAAATTTATGTTAAGAATTTGGGAAGTATAAAAAAATCATAAAGGAGACAGAAAAGGTCATCATCCCTAATCTCACCCCTTGGAGAGGGCATTTTTAAAAATCATTTCCCTCAAAATCTTATAATGCAGACTGGTTATTTTCTTACACATCAGGCGAAATGTTTTACTTTGGTGTTAATTGTTGAGAAAATGTTTGGTTTGGAACCGTGATAGGAAATGTCTTGGCAAAGCCACAAAATGCTTCAGGGCTTCAGGCATTCACTGAATGTGTCAGTCCACATGAAAGCATCAGGAGAAAGAACTTCCACAGAGCAGGACTATCGGGAAATTTAACACAAATGTTGCCTCATACAGGTTCGAGGTTCAGTCTGCTCACCACACAAGGGAAGTCAATCAGTCCAGAGGCAAAGCAGTGGTAGAGACAGAACTTTATTAAGTGAAGCACCATCAGATAGAAAAATGGTGACCTATCATCCAAAAGGACCATCTTTCCAGCAAGCTGATTTGTTCATATAGGACATGGATGATTTCAGACTGGTGGGTACCTTCTCCTAGGTGGAGGTTTGGGACCAGATGATGTGCCTGATCGTAATTGCCTAGTCGCAAGATATTTTTCAGTCCAACAAATCATAAGAAAACAATGATTCTGCTGGGCACAGTGGCACATGCCTATCATCCCAGCAGCTCAGGAGGCTGAGGCAGGAGGATCACAAGTTCAAAGTCAGAAATTTAGCAAGGCCCTGTCTCAAAATTAAAAAATAAAAAGGGCTGGGGATGTGGCTCACTGGTTAAGCATTTTTGCACAAAAGGGACCAGGTCAGACACAAACTTCACAGGTCAGTACAGCTTTTATTTGAGAGCAGAGTGACGCCTCTGCTGGACCCACTTTCCTGGTGGAAGATGAGTCACCGGTCAAAGGGGACGTTTATGCATATATAGGTTACACATTAGAGGGGACTTAATTAATGAGTCTGTCAGTTTGGGCACTCAGAGATTTGAGATCTGTTCTTACTGGGCAAGATGGGGGGTACTTGGAGTAAGTGGTCAGGGTCTGGGATTTGTCTTTACTGGGCTGGATGGAGGGTCTGGGGAAGGACTTGTTTGGGGAAGGATCAATGTCATTCCAGATCTGATGGATAGGGAAAGCATCAGTGTATTGCGTTCTCCCTCATCCCCTCTCCCCAGGCCACATTATTTTGAGGTTTGTCATTTTCTATATCCAATAAAGCACTCCTGGGTTCAATCCCTGGTACCAAAAACAAAAACAGTGATTGTTTTTGTCAAAAAGCATTTTTCCCTCATGCTATTCTTGTGATTGATGAGTTTGCCTACATGCACTTCCTGACCTATTACATGCCAGACAAGAGTGAGCTTTGTTCCAAAACAGAAAGCCAGTGGGGATGGAGAAGGCTGCGATGGAATCACAGCTTTGATCAAGTGCAGTGGAAAGCAGTTGGAGTGCTTTTGTCAGGGAGTGACACAAGCCCATTGACCTTTTAAAAAGACCATCCCAGCAGGCATCAAAGCAGGGCAAAAATAAGGAAGCTCTTATAATAAAGCAGGTGGGAGTTACAGATACAACAGTGGAGAGAGATGACAAAGGTAGGTGTGCTGGGTGTGCACTTCCAGGGGGACCCGACAACTCTTGCCAATGGAGTGGACAGAAGGTGAGGACTTACAAGCTCTCAGTTTAAACAATGAGTGGATTTGGGGACCACTTATTTAGAGGAAATGTGGTTAGGGGCTGTATCATGTCAAAGAGAATGAGATATCAAAGGTTGAAGTGGGGACACACTAAACTTGGGATTCTAATTTAAATATTTACATATCCAAAGAAAAGTAAAGTGGATAGTTTTCTAGAATGGTCAAATTTATCTCATTATTCCCATAAGTCAAGGTTTGGGCTTATGAAAGCATTCACCTTCGAAGCCACATCAATATTTATAGCAGCTCCACTCACAATAGCCGAACTATGGAACCAACCTAGGTGCCCTTCAACAGATGAATGGATAAAGAAAATGTGGTATATATACACAATGGAATATTACTCAGCCTTAAAGAAGAATGAAATTATGGCATTTGCCAGTAAATGGATAGAAATGGAGAATATCATGCTAAGCAAAATAAGCCATTCCCCCAAAACAAAAAGTCAAATGTTCTCTGTGATATTTGGATGCTAATTCATAGTAAGTGGGTGGAGCTAGGGAAGAATATAGGTGCTTTGGATTAGACAGAGGGGATGGAAAGGAGGAAAGAGGATATGGGAGTACCAAGGACAGTAAAATGAAACAAGCATTATTACCCTATGTGCATATATGATCACCCGATAGGTGTAATTCTATATCATGTACAACCAGAAGAATGAGAAGTTATACTCCATTTATGTATGATGTGTCAAAATGCACTCTACCATCATGTATATAACTAATTAGAAAAATTTAAAAAGTAGTCACCTAACTATTCTGCTGCTTCCTTTCACCTCCTTTTTTGGCTCATTCTACTCTACCTTTGTATAATCACCAATTCAAACTTGCCCTTTGAGGTTTTTTGGTTTTTGTATTTTTTTTTTTTTTTTTGGTCGTTGTTGTTGATGTTGTTATTGGTACCAGGGGTTGAACCCAGGGATGCTTAACCAATGAGCCACATCCCGAACCCTTTACTATTAGTTTTTATTTTGAGATAAGTTCTCTTCAAGTTGCTGAGGCTGGCCTTGAATTTATAATCCCCCTGCCTCAGCCTCCGGAGTTGCTGGGATTACAGGTGTCTGCCACCACACCTGGCCAAAGTTTACTTCTTATAAAAAGAATTTATCTACTTTCCCAGCCCTCAATAGAATTTACCAATAATTATTTCCTGTTCAATCCACATTTTCTGGCAACCCACAATATATCATCTTCTGGTGTTTTCTACTTGCTCCATTATCCCTTAAAAATGTGGACTGCCTAGTTGAGCGCCTGTATTTCCCACTCTGGGTAATATAATGCTAAATATGAACTTGAATTTGACACAGGACAAACTAGAGGAAAACAAGTTACTCAGAGGCACAAAATTTAAGGTACTCACTAATAGTGAAATTGTAGGGCCAAGGAATAAGTACATTTAAAAAAAATTTTATGTATTATATAACCAACACTGTCTTCTTAAAAGATAGTACCAATTATAATGCCTCCAAAAACCAACCAGTCTATAATTGTTGCAAAACTTTGTCAAGACTAGATGTCAGCCAGGTGTGGTGGTGCATGCCTATAATCCCAGCAACTCAGGAGGCTGAAGAAGCAGGAGGATCACAAGTTCAAGGTCAGTCTCAGCCAATTTGTGAGGCCCTAAAGACTTAGTGAGACCCTGTTTCAAAATAAAAAGTAAAAAAAAAAGAGCTTGGGTTAAACTTTTCATGCTTTTGAAATAGCTTTGCTAAAATGCTCCCTCAGAAGAGTTAAGTAGCAGGAATCAGAAAGACAAGATGTCATCTCTGTGGGAAAATGTATACAGTGGCCAAAACAGAGGCAGAGGTTAAAGAAATGGCTAAAGGCATGCTGACCAAGGGCCAGAATTATTAGGAGAAATACAAGATTTTTAGGTTGACCAAATTTTCAAGCTTCAGAACTTTCTGATTATGTGAAATATACATCCCAAGCCCAGTAGTGCCTTTTTTTCACCCAAATTACTATCCTCTCCTACATGTTTCTGTGACATTGTTTTTACACTGCAATCCTTGAAGGTGATATTTTGTGTTAACAAGCTTTGTAGTTGGAGGGCTCAGCAGCTTCCTACAGAGTATGCAATGAATGTTAACTTGAAATTTTAAAATACATATAGTGGGCCAGGCATTATCAATGACTCCTTGATAACTTTAGTAGGTAGGTCTTATTTTTCCAATTTTAGATATGAGGAAATCAACTCTTGAGTTGACTTTCAGAAGCAATGTAGCTAACAAGTCATTTGCCTAGGATTTTCTCTCATGTCAACTCAGCTCCAAACTATGGTTGTTATTACTACCAATGTCTTTATACCTTTATTGTTAATATTAGTATTTCTTCCTTTTTAAATGCTGGTGTAAGCAGGGCATAGTGGCACATACCTGTAATCCCAGGAACTCAGGAGGCTGAGGCAGGAGGATCACAAGTTCAAGGGCAGTCTCAGCAACTTAGCAAGGCCCTAAGTAACTTATGGAGACACTGTCTCAAAATAAAAAATAAAAAGGGCTGAGGATATAGCTTATACATAGAGTACCCCTGGGTTCAATCATCAGTACCAAAGGGACAAAAACTTATTTAGAGTCTTTGAATTTTTGATTTCATAATTTAACCTGTCAAAAGACACAATTCCAACAAATTAGCGTAAAGATCTGATTAGCTTTTATTTGTGATTGGAGAATTAAGCAATACCTCATTCCCCAAAAACTGTGCAGAGGAAGTTAGCTCTATGGGCTGACAGGAACTGAAGGAAGCAGGAACAAAAAAGAAGTTATTGCAAAATACTTTCCTGATGGGGTCAAAACAGAGGGCATTCTTCCTTATATTGTTGTCTCAATTTGACTGGAATCTCCTATTTCTGGAAAACTGGACTCATCCAAAGATCTCTTTGATTACAGGGCACTCAGCACAAATGACAGCATTCTGGTTTTGTTTGTCTACCTGGACCTATGGCCGGAGGGAAGTCCAAAACAATAGGCTCCCATAAATTTTACTCAATAAAACTGCTCAGAAATGAGAGTGCCCAGCCTACCTGTCACTTACTCGGAGGTTGTTTAGAAAGGGAAATCTTCCCTGGTGGAACAAGGCTGTTGTGTTAAATCATACCTGCCTAGCCTAGAGGGCACATATCAAGTCCCAGTACAGCCAATTCCTAGCTGCCACCTACTAGCCACTTAGCATTTCTTGGTTTCAGTTTCCTTGTCAGTCAAATGGGATTAATAATTGTACCACCCCCACAGAATTGTGGGGACAATTCAAGAAATGGATACATGCAAAAAGCATTTGGGGCCCTGTTTAACAGTAAGTAATCCTTGAATTCTCAATCTCTGCCAGGAAAAACAAAGCAATCCAAATTAGAAAGAAAAGAAGTGTCTAATTAGGTATGGAATTCCAGGTAGCCAGCTTTCTCCCAAATGCTCCCTGCAAGCTCCACAATTAAAATATGGTGTACACCTCTAAACCCAGTGGCTCAGGAGGCTCAGGCAGGAGGATCTGGAGTTCAAAGTCAGCCTTGGCAATTTAGCAAGCCTCTCAGCATGTAGTCAGACTGTCACAAAATAAAACACACCAAAAAAAAAGGTATGGGGGGAGGATGTGACTCAGTAGTTAAGCACTCCTGATATCAAAAAATAAATAAACAAATAAATAAAAATATGGCAATAAGTATGTACTAAGTGGTATTTATTTATTGAATTCAAAGAGGAAAACGAAATTTAAAAATTAGCAAGCTCTGCCTGCCATGTCAAATCAATCAAACTACACAATGAATCAAATCTTTTCCTGCCTAAAAGATGTATGAGTGTACTTAACATTTGTAAGAAAAAGAACACGCCTTATTTGGCAAGACATAATTTTCATTCTTAAGATAAGAGAAACAGCTTAAAAAGCACTTTTGCCTGGATTGCACTGGCCAATCAGAACCTCCGGATTTGTTCTTTGTACTACACTGCAGTAGAAAACCTGTACCTCTCCACCGAAGAGCTTCCACTTCTAGTAAGAGCCTCTCCTGGGCCACAAGACACTTCTTGCTCCAAGCCCATTTTGTAATTGTAAGTACTTTGAGATTAAGAACTTCTTTAAAAACTTAACACTGCAGGGGGGGATAATCGTTCTTTACAGAAATTTGATTTTCTTGTTTTTGTTCCTAAAATGCCATAGTTTCAGCTGAAAGATCATTGCTTTCTTTATCTAATTGCTTTAAATTTAATAATTTTAGTCAAATTTTAGTGTTTTGCTACATACCATGCTTTCAAAGTAATGGAAGATACAAGCTTTGAATCCTCCTCAAATACTGCTTTCAGCAGGAAACACATATTATGAGTTGTATTTACTAACCTGATCATTAATTTCACCACATATGCATGTGTACTTGGGCTTGCCTAATTTCTCTGTGTGTGCAAAATATTTTATTTTATCTATATAAAAACGTTTGGCAACAAGATATGGGAATACTATACATTTAGCTAATGAATTATAAGAATCTTTGAATTCTCATTAGGAAAGTAAGAAAAACAGACTAATATCAAAATAAAATTCTGCTATTTGCTGATAGGTATAAAGAGAGATCTCGCATTGGATAGCTTACATGAGAGATTATGTAATGAAAAATGCTTCAAGCAAAGCAAAAAAATTAAATATAAATATATAGTAGAAAGAAAAAAATCTAAGTAATATGTCTAGTATCTGGGTTAATCAATATTAATAGTACCTATTAATTGATGAACGCAACATAGCATATTAATAATCCTAATTTTTTAAGATAGTGGACTGTCCTCCACAACAGTGCAGTGTTCGCAGGCAGAGGAGACAGGTAGGTACAAGGTTGATCCCACTATAACTAGTGTATAAAATTAAGATTTTCAAAATCGGAGCCAAATCCTGCAAGATTTCCTACAATGAGACCATTCTATGTAAAGAAAGTTCTAAAGAAAGGCACTGTCACCTCACTCTTCAAGGTTTATCCACCAAGATCCCCACTTCAGTTCTTCCTGCCTCCTTTTTTTCCTTTTTCCTGAGTAGCTCCCACCAGTTTTATCACTCTTTCTGTTCTGTGGGATTCAAGATGGCACGAAACAAAACAAATGTGTGGTCCGGCAATGATGAGGAGAGCTACAGGCCACGGTCAGAGAACCACCGACATCTCATTAGCACTTATCAAATATAGCACAACTCTTACA
This sequence comes from Callospermophilus lateralis, assembly GCF_048772815.1. NCBI lineage: Eukaryota > Metazoa > Chordata > Mammalia > Rodentia > Sciuridae > Callospermophilus > Callospermophilus lateralis. Next base: position 63,977,809 of record NC_135312.1, on the reverse strand, counting down.
GTGAGCGCTCAATACATATTTTCTAAATGCAATTGGACTTAGTTATTAATAACAGAAGAAAAAGGAAAAGGCAAGGACAAGGTGATACAAAGTATGCTCAGCTAGGCCCCTGACATGTGAGGGCTCTTTAATGGTGGGCAACTAAGGGGCCATGAGGTGGTTTAGCATATGATCCTTGGGTATATGGAAGGCTCTGGCATGTGTTACATCTTCCTGGAGAAAGGACACATTTTTCTAATTCTCACCAAACAGCCACAAACTCACCCAGCTGAGTCTACACAGAAGTGCCACCTCTTTCAGTTTTGCATGATAGTGTCCCATGGTACAGGAACAGCAGCCCTGCAGGTGATCATCACAGATTCTAGGACCTTAGTCTGTTCTACCTAAGGTATAGTTTCTAAAGATAGTGTCCAGGTATCTACAAACTTTCCAAGTGTTTTTTTACACAGATTAAGTTTTGGGGATCACTGAACTAAGGGGACAGACACAATCATAAGGTCCCTGAAAAAATCTTAGAAATATTCCCACACTAAGATCTCCAGGAATTTTCTTTTTTTTTTTCCCCCTCCACTTCCTTAAATGACTAAGGTTAAAGAAATTCTTGGATAGTTAATGGTTGAAGCAGAGCCAACTGCAGTTGTTTAGGATATTCTACATTTGCTTCTGTTTTATATTTGTTGCAATTTAAAAGAAACCTAGTTTTTTGAAATGATCACAGAGCAGCATAAGAGCAAATGTGTTGCTTTCTTCTCTCAGGGTTGGTTGTTTTTTGTTTGTTTGAGGGGAGGTTTTTTTATTTGTAGTGCTGGGAGCCAAATTTAGCTTTGCACATGCTAGGCATATACTCCTCCACTGTGCTACACTCCCTGCCCCTCCTCTCAGGTTTGCAACTATGCAGAAGGTATCTCATGGGAGAAGTCACAAGGCTCTCTTCAAAATAAGCTTAAGGTGACAGGTGGCAATCCTGAATGTTAGTTCCCTCTAGGACTGCTCTTCTGGGCAGGACTGGGCAGAGCAGATTTCTCAACCACTGTGGGTAACTTTCACTGGAGAGGAACTTCTCCATTAGAAATCTCTTGGGGGCTCCAAGCTCCACTTCAGTTCCCAGGGCTAAAGTGGCCACTGGAAGCACCTTGATCCTCACAGTTTCCCACATTTTAAAAGAGGAAGTCAATAGTAGTGGAAGAAACCAATGCATACAGCATTGACGGTTGGGAGGAAAACTGTGGTCCACCACAAGAAGGAAATAAACTTTCATACAAACTAACTGGCAGTCAGCATATGGGTAATTTGGTTGCAGCTGCTTGCTTCAGACTACACAGATTGCCTATGATTAGACTTCAAAGGCACTCAGCAAATGTCCAGTCTCAAAGTTCTAGGAAGTCTAACAGTAGACAATTTGAATACACAAATCCATATGTCATATAGTGAGGGAGGACAGTCAGGTACAGGAAAGGACAATCAGATAATGGCAGGCCAGTTTTTATTCTGAAATTTTTAGATTGCTGTTATTATATTTTAAATCACACTCTAGGTCCCTTGAAAAATAAATGAGCTAAAGGAATGTGTTTTTCCTCTGAAAGAAATTACAGAAAGGATATTTATTCACTTACCCATTCAACTGCTATTTATCAAATAAGCATTGCTTCAGGTTTCAGAGGGGTGGGGGAGACAACTATAGCATCACTAGCATGGTCCCTTTAAGTTTTTCTTTTAGTCTCTGGATTTGCTTTTGTTTCCAAACAGGCTATCTCTTGTTTTGATTATAAAAGAAATAAATGCAAGCTGTAATGTTTTGCAGGGCTGGGGCTCAAGCCAAGGACCTCACACATGTGAAGTGAACAATCTCCACTGAGCTACACCCTCAGCACGTATTTTCCAGACAATACAGAAAATTATAAAGATAAAAATGGGAAGGAAAAAAAAAAAACCTATCAGCCAATCACCCAAGAGATAACCATGTAACATTAGCCTTTCATAATTTTTCTGGTATTTGATAATTAAAAGGGAATACAAAAGAAATCTGAATATGCTTCTTTGAGCATGTCCTGTAATAACTTTTCCTCTAAAACACTGTAGGAAGCCACTACCCCAAATATAATTTTTATCATTTTAGCACTGGAGTTCTGGATGTAGGGGGAGATCTGGATTCTAATGTATTTGGAGCCCTAAGGGGTCTTGTGAAATGCGATCTCCCCATTTACTGTTTTCCAGCGCTGAGCACTTGGCAGTGTTTAAATTGGGGGGGGGGGCAGGGGCAAATGGGGATTGAACCCAGGGGCGCTTAACTTCTAGGCGACATCCATAGTTCCTTTTATTTTTATTTATTTTTTTTATTTTGAAACAAGGTCTCATTAAGTTCCTTAGGGCCTCAGTTGCTGACGCTGGCTTTGAACTCGATCCTCCCGCTTGGCGACGTTTCAAATGCATTTTCTCCCCGGATCGCAAGCACAGCCTGGGCAGGATGGAAAGAAAGTGGGCGCGGGGCTGGGGACGCCGTTAGCGAGCACCGACTGGATACCCGGTGTCTGCTAATGTCTCAAAACCGTAGATCAAAATTCCCGGTCCTGTAGCGCCTCCTTTTCTCCCAAGCAAAAGCTAATTATTGAGGAAGGGGTAAGCAATGGAAACTGAATCACCTCAGTTTCTTCACTTCTAGTTTCTGAGATCGACGGAATGCGTTGAGAGAGCTGTGCTCGCGTCCCGTTGGTGTGGGAAGCGGGCACGTACGACAGGAATCGGACCTAGGACCACCTGATGGGCGTCCACATCCCCTCTTACTTTCCGGTCAGTGCTGTGGGCAGACACCACTTGCTGCCAAGTTCCACACTGATGAACGCTGGTGAGACAGGCGCCCGAGGTCCGGCGGAGCGAGCAGCCCCCGGCCAGCTCCCCGGTGCCTGCGGCTGGAGCTCCTGCTCCTGGGCATCCCGGACGCCGCGGCGGTTCCCGCCAAGTCCCCGCGGGCCGCGGCCGCCCGGATCCAGCCGCTCGAGTTCCAAGAATCTGTGGCTCCTTCCCTCCCGCCAGCGGCCCCGCAAGGTGCAAACCACCTGGAGCTGCTTGTCCCAGATGGCGTGAGCGTCATCAGGGTCTGCCTGCGGTGGACTCTGGGCTGGCTGCCCTCACCGTTCAGAGGCAGATGAGGTCTGGTCCTAGCAGAAGTGACCCACGGATAAATTCACAACACGGGCGGGAGGCCGAATGGGAGGGAAGCGGCAGAAAACCTCCCTCACCCAACTTGGGCTGTGTCACCACCCCTTGTCCAACTGCGGCAGAGGAGTCCCACAGCCGCTGCGGGGAAGGGACTTTAAACTGAAGCCCAGGGGTACGCCCCACCTCTCTGCTTCTCTGACCCTGCTCCCTAGAAGGAGTGCCAGAGCCAGGGTGCAGCCAGACAAGTTCACTCTATCCCTTCCTCCCCTGACGAAACCAGACATGATGTTGGTATCATGCTATTCGTTACTTAATCTGTAGATCTTCCTCAAATTTGACCAACTGACCCACTAATGTTCTAGGAAAGAGAAAAGCAGCCCAGGACGCCAAGAAGCTAGTGGGGCTACCAGCCAGGCTTTGTTGCTTGTAGGTTGTTGCTTGCCTTCACAGAGCATTAGCATCAGATAAGGGTACTGTGACCATAATGGATCAAGATAAAAACACCAGCATTCCATAGTCATACCTGGACACCAGTGAACTTTAAACATTGTCCAAGTAGAAAAAAAACATATTTCCCTTTTCTGGCTAATAGAAGTGACTGCTGCCACTTTACGTGTTGCACATTTAGCCTTCTCTTGCCAGCTCTCCTCACAGATGATTTATTAAAATTGCCTGGTCATAAAATCGCCTGCACTTTCGGACAGCTCCTCCACCTCCTCGGATCTTTTCCAAGTCACTCAATGAAAGCCTAAATTCTCTAGGAGTTTTGTAACACTGAGACATTCCGCAGTTCCCTATCCTGTGCTTTCTCCCTTGCACAACTAATAAGCCCTTGTACAAGTAATAAGCCCTACTTGTTCAGCTACGGTTACTCTTGATAGACTCTGGCTGGACAGTGCTGACAGTCGCTTTTCTGTTCCAGGATTCAATTCAGGATCCCACATTGCATGTGATCACCATGTCTCCTTGGTCTCCTTCAATCCAGAACATTTCCTTAGTCTGCACTTCTCTTTTGTGACCTTGACAGCCTTGAAGAGTATTGGGCAGTTATATTGTAGAATATCCTTCAACTGATGCTTGTCTAATACTTTCTTGTAATGAGATTCTGAGTATACATTTGCATCAGGAATAGCAGAAAATTAATGTTGTGCCTTTCAGTCATAATAGGCATATGACACCATTATGTCCCATTGCTGGTAATATATTAACTGATCACTTGGTCAAGGGTCTGCCAGATTTCTCCACTGTAAGTCATGATTTTCCCCTTTTATAAATAGTTTCTTGTGGGGAGATACTTTGATATCATATGAATATCTTGTTTTTCATCACACTTTCAAAGGTGATCGATTTGGCATCTTTGTGTTATAAAAACATAGTTTTCCCTTTGCCTTCACACCACAATAATCAACACAAAAGACTTCTGTGACCTCAAAAGGTGTGAGGATTTCTCCCAGCCAGAAAGCAATCAATCAGTTCTGCGCCAGACACCAGCTGGGTGTCGTCTAATTCAGTTCAGTTCTGAAGTGTCAGAACTACCTGGAAAAATCATCAAATCCCACAGATTAAGGGCTCAGTCCCCAAGACTGTCCTCACTCCACTTTGGATGCCAGTCATAGCTGTTTACATAGCGCAGTTTTACCTGTGCTTCTGACTGGCCATAAATCAGGTTTACTATAATCCGTCCTCTGGATTGATGAATTTGCTAGAGCACCCCATAGAACCCAAGGAAACACTTAATGCTTACCAGTTTATCACAAAGGATATTGCAATGAACACTGATTAAAGGATGCATAGGGCAGGATATGCGGAAGGCCATGGAACTTTCATGTTCTCTTTGGGGTACTACTCTCCAGGTACTTCCACAGCTGCCCACAAGATTTCCAGTTCTGTCCTCTTGTTGTTTTTTTTTTTTTAACCTTTATTTTATGTATTTGTTTTTATGTGGTGCTGAGTATCAAATCCAGTTTGATCCCATGCTAGGCAAGTGCTCTACCGCTGAGCTACAAACCCAACCCTTCCTCTCAGGTTTTTATGGAGACTTTATTGCATAGCCATGATGGTTCATAGACTGGGTAGGGAAAGTCAGCAAGGCTATCTGTTCAGATTCATTCCTTCTCTGGGATATGGGGCCAGACTCCTTCTCAAATAAGAGGTCATTCTTTATGGCCAACTCCCACTTTAGAAAGATGGAGGAAAATTAGAGTTTTATGATTTGCCTTGGAGAAGGGAAATTCTAGTTTCTACAACATGCCTTGAGGATGAAGTTATGATCCAGGAACCAGGGAAAAAAAAAAAATATATATATATATATATATATATATATTTGGTGCCTTAGTGGGTCCCCAAGTGCTGATACTGCCCTATCTGTTTAATTTTTTCTCATTCTTTTGAGACAGAGTCTCACTGTGTTTCCCAGGCTGGCCTTGTACTCCTAGATTCAAGTGATCCTTCTATTGCAAACTCCTAAATTGCTGGAACTACAGGTGCATTTCAGCTCATATATTATGCCATCGTATGCACCTGTAGTTTGGTCACAAACCTGAAGTTTGGTCAAAGCCATGTTGGAGTGATCTTGAAAGACCCACAGGAGGACTTGTGATCTTTAAAACAGTGTGTGGTATATGTGTGTGTGTGTATGTGTGTGTGTGTGTAACCATGAGTTCATACCTTTATTCCAATCTAACAGCACAGGACTCATTCTAGGCTTCCTCTTTTCCTTATCTGTAACTTCTTTCTCTAACAGTGAAAAACTTTGAACCTTGATCTCATTATCCACGACATATATATATAAGTTGATATATATATATATATATGGATATATATATAAGTGGAGATATATATATATATATATTATATATATATTCCATATAAGTTCAAAGCCAACTGGGGGAACTTAAAGCCTATCTAAAAAATAAAAATAAAAAGATCTGTGGATGTATCTCAGTGGTAGAGCACTCCAGAATTCAACCCTCCCTGCCCCACAAAAAAAAAAAAAATTGTATGGTGCTTTGATACTACACCCAGTAATGGGAAGGAGAAGTGCCAGTATCTACTGATAATGATTATGTCCAACAGATACAAATATTCAAAATAACATTTTAAGTCTATTTCTTTTTTTAATTAAACAACTTTATATCCTCCTCCAGAATAACCAAGCATCCTTAGCATGTGGCTATTTGCTAGGATTCAGAGAACCATCTGTAAGACCAGATCTAATTGAGTTACAATTAGAGCCTTAGACATGTTTGAAGCATCTCTCAATCACTTCCCATTGTGTGAAGAAATAACTGAGACATTGCTTAGCTTTTCAAACTCTTCTTGATTTTCATATACTGCTCTGTTTTCTTGTTCAAGGGGACTACCAAGCTAGCAGGTGTTTCTAAGTAATGAGATCTAGAAAGAAAGCAGCTAGTACAAGAAATAGGAGAAGTGCAAAATAATATGAAAAAATAGAGGCCACTTGTCTGTTTTTGAAATTGGTCTATGTGGGAAAGAACATAAGAGAACAAGGAATGTAATAACATTGCTAAAGTATCTAGAGGCACTATATTTTAAATTTTTAGTGTTTTTCTTTTGTGCTTTTATAAATATGTGCTGAATTATTTTTTTTTAAAAGAGAGAGTGTGAGAGAGTGTAAGAGAGAGAGTGTGTGTGTGTGAGAGAGAGAGAGAGAGAGAGAGAGTGAGAATTTTTTAATGTTTATTTTTTAGTTTTTGGTGGACACAACATCTTTGTTTGTATGTAGTGCTGAGGATCAAACCTGAGCCACACGCATGCCAGGCGAGCGCGCTACGGCTTGAGCCACATCCCCAGCCCTGTGCTGAATTCTTAAGTGGAAATGTATTACATCCCAGTATCTATCTAGCACACTGTGAGTCATGTATATTGTAAGTGCTTCATTCTATAAGACAACTGAAAGTACCTCTGAAGACCCAAAATGGAGCTTGATGCTAAAGTTCCTGTTCTCCAGGGGGTCACCACAAACCAGTAGCAATGTCACACTGTCATAAGTGCTAGGGGGAGCAGGCAAGGGGAGAAAAAGAGTCTGTGGAGCGAGCCAGAAAGAACTTGAATTTTACTATTTACTTAATTTCTCTGAGCTATTATTTCTTTATCTACTAAAAAAAACAAGATAATAATTTCTACTTTGCAGAACTGTTCTGAAGATTAAAGGGGCAGTGTGACTCCAATATCATGCCTGATGTAATATAGAAACTTAATGAATATTAGCTGCTATAACAGGCAACAAGTGTTTATGAAAATCATCAAGACACTTCCCTTCTATATTTTTGTACATTGTGGCCAACTTTGTTTATATTTTTTTGATTCTTTGAAAAAATTTTTTCTTAGTGAATTAAAATTATCTTTTATTTTATTTATTTATATGCAGTGCTGAGGATTAAAACCAGGGCCTCACACATGCCAGGCAAGTGCTCTACCACTGAGCCACAGCCACAGCCCCTTGGTGCATTATAGTTACCCGTAATGGTGGGATTCATTATGCCATATTCATACATGCACATACATAATTTGGTCAATCTTGGATGAGGTTGGGGATCCCTGTATTTTCCCTTGTTTGATGAGGATAATGTTCATTAAATTCATCCACAGAGATAATGGGAGCTGGGCAGGTCAGAAACCATTCCCATTTTACACATTAATAAATGGAAATTCATGTGTCTAGTTCAATGACTAATCTAAGATCACAAAGTTTCAGAAACCATGATGTGAGCAAAGATGTTCTCACTTCAAATCTTACTCACGTTCCATGACCTCACATAGCCTCTCACGATGGGGTGAAGTTAGGAACAACCTAACAAAATATGTTTTATGTGGGGCTGGGATTGTGGCTCAGTGGTAGAGTGCTCCATTAGCACAGGTGGGACCTGGGTTCGATTCTCAGCACCACATAAAAATAAAGGTGTTGTGTCCATCTATGCCAAATAAATAAATAAATTTTTTTTTAAAAAAATATGTTTATGCAAACCTTGCTGGGGGCCAGAAGTGCAGCTTAGTGGTAGAGTTTGCCTTGCATTCTCCAGGCTCTGGGTTCATTCCCTAGAGCCAAAGGGTGGAGGGAACTTAGCTGGGACATATTCTCGGGGCTTACCCCTACAATGTGGCAAGAGTCTGTCAAACCAGCACTGACAAAAGGACCCAGGCTTACAGTAAACTGGAAGTGATGGATCAGCCTGGATGCAGGGAGATTGAAGAGGACTGCTAATCAGAAACAAAGCCCATACTAGAGGGAGCAAGATAAAGGAGCAAGAAAGGGAAGGGTAGCTGAGTATGATGGCGCATGCCTATAACCCAGGAGACTTGAGAGGCTGAGGCAAGAGGATCAGGAGTCGAAGGCCAGCCTCAGGAATGTAGCAACACCCTGCCTCAAAAGAAAATTAAGGGCTGGGGATGTGGCTCAAGTGGTAGCGCGCTCGCCTGGCATGCGTGCGGCCCGGGTTCGATCCTCAGCACCACATATAAACAAAGATGTTGTGTCCGCCAATAACCAAAAAAAATTAAATAAATAAATAAATATTTTAAAAAAAAAAAAGAAAATTAAAAGGGCTGGGGATGTAGCTCAGTGGTACAGCACCACTGACTTCAGCCCCCAGTGCTACCAAAAACAAACAAAGAAAGAAAAACAGTAAAAGAAAGAAAGAGGAAGGAGGGAGCGCACACTTAAGCTTAAAATGATATAACATCAGAGAAGACGCCTTTCCACAATTCACTACTTGCCATGATTCACTATCACAGGGCAGTCATTTGTTTCCCTGTCTTGTGGATACCAGGTACCTGTCTAAAAACAGGTACATGAACAACCCTGTTCCATCCTGTGCCCCATGGGAAGCACCTGTTCACCTTACCAGTTCAGTGAATTCCTTTCCCCTGGGGCCCCCTGTCCTCTGAGGGGTAGAAATAGAAATCATGTTCTTCAGAGATCAACAGGCAACTTCATCTAAACTGCCTCGCTAGCCCGTGGAGCGCAATGCAGCAGAAGACAGCCTTTCAACCTCCAGCTGCTAATGCCAACATTTTCCTTTTCAGACCTTCCTTGGAAATGCAAAATCAGCCCACGGTCATTGTGACTCAACCTGGATTTACTCGTGCGCCCCAAAACTCCAACTGGCAGACGGGCATGTGTGATTGCTTCAGTGACTGTGGAGTCTGTAAGTGTGAGGGGAGGTGGATTACCAGCGTCCAGATCTTTCCCATGTTTCCCCCTTACTGTGTAGTAAAAATTCCTAATTTCTTACAGGCAGTTGTCAGGCAACAGTACCTTTAAGAAAAGGCTGTGTGCGGATCTTAAGTTAACCCTTCTCCAGCCAGTAAAGAATAGTCATACCCCCCAAATAAGTTGTGGAGATGAGAGAACAGTGAAAGACATGATTGATTCTAAAGATGAACAGGTCTGGCCTAATCATGAAAAACAGATTGTGCATTAATGAGAGAAATATTTCAAGTTTAAATTGGTTTTAAAAAAGACTGTTCTTGGTTACACATAAGTTAAAATCAGTATTTTATAATCACGTTATGTTCATACACTGTGGATTGTTTTCACCCATAGTTTCAGCTAATGTACTGAGTCTTGTGAGTCATCACAAGACTAAACTAAAATACTTCTACTCCATCATCTTGGAGTAGAAGTATTTTAGTTTATACGTTAAGGTCCCCACACACCTAAGAATAAATAATTCTGAAGGCGATTAACTTCTCATTGGGGAAAAAATATCTCTGACTCTATTTTCATAAGATCTCTCTAAGTGAACTTGGAATCTCTATAAGTGAATTTCCTAGGGAAGTTTGGGACCGAGACAAGGGTGACAGAGGGGAGCCACCAAGGTGCTTTGTTCTCAATACCAGCTAAGAACCAAACTCACTTATAAAACATTTTCTCTGATATCTTCTCTTTTGTCTCAACTCTACATAGTATTCTTAGACAAGGAAAGAAAATACATTAGCCTTTAACTTACCAGTGAAGTTGATCTTTGAACTGAACAAGTTAATAATTACTTTGAGAAGCATAAAAAAGTTATCTAGGTAATGGAAGTTGGGTTTGTTTATTCACTTCCGTTGTCTTACTGGATTGCAGGGGCTGATGACTCACAAGACTCAGTACATTAGTTCAACATCCGCAAATTCAAGTGATAATTGAGATGAGAGTAGTAAAAGTCTCTGCAGATAGACATTTTATCCTCCAACCCCTAGAATTATTAGCCAACTAAATGAATATACAAGTTCTCATACAAGCTTAATTGCTTCATGGCAGATGTTCTTAAATGTGAATCTGACCAAATCATTTTCCCCTCTGCAAGTACGTCAGTGGTTCTTGATGACTTTCACAACAAAATCTGGACACTCACAGTTTTCTATCATCTGATCCCCAGCCTGCTTTGCATCCCACCAGCTTCATCCACTACCCACCATGGGGCTCTACGCATACAGAATGAATCCTAGCTTTGCCAGCTTGTGCCAAGTCACCTCAAAGAGGGTGTTTCCTTTTGTGGATCTGTAGAAGTCCTAATCATCTTTCAATGCTGAGCTCAGCAGCTCTTCCTCCTCAGGACCTTGGCACCACTTCTGTGCATGATCCTTGTGTCTTGAGAAGGATCCTGCTGGACAATATTTTCTGTTACTTCCCCCACTGGATGCGGTCAGGGGTGCTGTTGGTACTGAGCATGGTGGGTGGAACATGGCTAAGTGTTGGTGGATCAGTGACTAGTGGACAAAGGCTATAGTGAAAGAATAACATACATTCCAAGGGGCAGTCATTTCTGAGATGATCTGGGTTTGGGAGAAGCTGATGGAAAGCCAAACAGAAATGCTCAAGATGAACATGGCAGCATGGTACATGGCAAAGATCCCATGGTGTGGCCTGCTATTCAAGGAAGTGAACACATTTTCTGCTGTGATGGAGGCAGCCTGGAGTAACTTGTACCCCTGCTTTCATGCATCCAGGTCTTTGTGGCACATTTTGTTTCGTGTGCCTCGGTTGTCAAGTTGCAGCTGACATGAATGAATGCTGTCTTTGTGGAACAACTGTCGCAATGAGGACTCTCTACCGAACCCGATATGGCATCCCTGTGAGTCTCTTATGATTCCCTTAGTGTTCAAATACGGTACCACATTCAAAATAATTGTGGTAAACATGGAGGCTGTTTGATGGCATACCTCATCTGAGATTGATGGGTAGGAGTTCCCTAAGCACCTGTGCTCTGATTATGTGACTTCCTTCCAGGTTTCTGCCGAAAACATTAGAGAACAATTAATTCTCTTTTTGCAATGTATATAGTATAATGTAAGAGGATAATTTAGAACCTACTATGTCCGAAGTGCATTAGGTCACCTCACTAAATCTTCACACCATCCCTATAAAGTGGGTTCACAATATGTACAAATGAGGCTCAAAGCTATGCCTTAGTAGTAGAGTTAGCCACTGTCTGTCCATGAACAGTCCATACATGCACCTTCCATTACACCTACTTCACTCTGTGCAGCAGAAGAGTTTATTATTTAAGGGTCTACAGAGCAACAAGCAATAGCATGAGCATGGATACATGTGTGTACATGCACATATATCTCTATATTTAACATAGAGAAAAACAGTGTGCATATGTATATGTTTATATATATTTACATTTATATGCCTCCCTGTATATATCCTATATGTGTATGTATATAAGGAGAGAGTGAGAACAAAAAAGGGAGAGATTCATTTTAAGGAATTGGGTCATGCAATTATGGAGGCTGGCAAGCAATTATGCAATTATGGAGGCAGGCTAGAGACATGGGGAAGAGCTGGAATTCAAGTCCACAGGAGGTGTTCTTGTGAAATCTTCCTTGCTAAGGGGAAAACAGTCTCCCCCCACCCAACTCCCCCCCCCCGCTATTAATTTCATCAACTGATTGGATGAGGCCCATTATGGTCTACTGATTTAAATGTTAATCTCATCTAAAGAAATGTCGAGCCACCCAGGCATGGTGGCACATGCCTATAATCCCAGCAACTAGGGAGGTTGAGGCAGGAGGATTGGGAGTTCAAAGTCAGCCTCAGCAAAAGTGAGGTACTAAGTAACCCAGTGAGACCTTGTCTCTAAATAAAATACAACATAGGTCTGGGGGTGTGGCTCAGTAGTTGAGTGTCCCTGAGTTCAATCCCTGATACCCAAAAAGAAAAGAAATGTTGAGCCAAATATCTGGGTACCATGGCCTAGCCAAGTACCACAGGGAACAAATGAATAAGCAGTCTTAAGAACTTATTTCATTCCATCAAGATTATTTTATCTTTTCATTTAAAAATATTTATCAGTGTTTAAGTTACATGCTATAGAATTTTATGACAGCAAGGTGATGCATGCCTTTAATCCTAGCAGCTCAGGAGGCCGAGGCAGGAGAATTCCAAGTTCAAAGCCAGCCTCAGCAACTTAGTGAAGACCCTAAGCAACTTAGCGAGACTTGTGTCAAAATTTAAAAATTTTGTAAAAAAGGGTGGGGTGCTAAGCATGTGGTTCAGTGATTAAGTGCCCTGGGATCAATCCCTGGTACAAAAAAAAAAGAGAGAGAGAGAGAGAAAAGAAAGAATTTTATTTCAAATTCAAACACAGAAGTATATAAAGTGAAAAGTGAACCTCTTTGTATGCAATTTCATTACCTAGTAAAAAACTCTATTAATAATTGACATGCATCCTCTTTCAGATTTTTTTCTTATAACTCTAACTCATAAATATAGTTTAGATAGCTGTAGATATAGACATATGAGGGTTTTGCACTTGGGAAGCTCTTTCATTTTGTTTTTGTTTTTTAAAATGGGTTCACACTATACTATAATTTTCACTATATTTTTCCCACTTAATAAATGGTAGACCCCTTTCATGTCAGTAACACTAATTCTTTTTTAATGTTTGCACAGTATAATTTACTCAATCACTTCCTTATTGAGTCATTGGGATTACAGGAGTGTGCCATTATGCCCGATTTGACATGACTTTTTAAAAGAAAAAATATTTATAGTTGCACATGGACACAATACCTTTATTTTAATTATTTTATGTGGTGCAGAAGATTGAACCTAGTGCCTCACACATGCTAGGCAAGCACTCTACCACTGAGCCACAGCCCCAGCCCTGACATGACTTTTTTTTTTTTTTTTTTTCCTTCCAAAGAGAGAGTGGAGAGAGAGAGTGAGAGAGAATTTTTTAATATTTATTTTTTTAGTTTTTCGGCAGGCACAACATCTTTGTATGTGGTGCTGAGGATCAAACCCGGGCCACACGCATGCCAGGCGAGCGCGCTACCGCTTGAGCCACATCCCCAGCCCCCTGACATGACTTTTTAATATGAAAGTTATCAAGATGTTTAAAGGTCTAGTACATAATGCCTTTTTTAAAAAAAAAAAGAAAGAAAGAAAGTGGGAGAGAGAGAGAGAGAGAGAATTTTTTAATATTTATTTTTTAGTCTCGGCGTACACAACATCTTTGTTTGTATGTGGTGCTGAGGATCGAACCCGGGCTGCACGCATGCCAGGCGAGCGCGCTACCGCTTGAGCCACATCCCCAGCCCCATAATGCCTTTTAAATACTCCTTAGGGGTTTGAAGAATTAATAACCATCTGAAACTAAAATTTCAGCTGGTCTTAACAAAACTTTGGAAATGAAAAGAAGAAGAAATAGAAGTATCAGTCCTAAAGACTATATCTTGTTTGACATTAATAGAGAGATAAATATAAATACAAACTGTGGATAAAAATTTAAGGGTAATCATTAATTAGATAAAAATAAATTGTGAAACATCTTAAAGGAAACAAACAGACCTGGAAAAGATCTATTCAACAGAAAGAAGAAAATTTTATAATAAAATTAAAACCACACACGTGTACACACACACACACACACACACACACACACACATTCAGTAAATACCATACAAAAAAACAATTTGGTCACCCATGGGTAGGATGGATTTAGATTTCTCTGCTGTGATAACATGCCATTACCATTTGGTTGGATATCTTCTTGTACTCTCAGAATTTAAAAGGAGAACATTTTTTATGTTATGGAGACAAGAGTTAACAGAAAAAAATCAGTGAGCATTTTCCTGAACATATCCATCCAAATTGAATCTGAAGGATCAGTGCCGTATGCTTTTCAAGATGCCTGAAAATCCACAGGTTACATTTCTATTTCTTTTGTGTTTTCAAACAGGGATCTATTTGTGATGACTACATGGCCACTATCTGCTGCCCTGTTTGTTCCCTTTGCCAAATCAAGAGAGATATCAACAGGAGGAGAGCCATGAATGCTTTCTAAAGAAGCTGGTGGTAAGTTGATACCAAGACTCCTCCCAGAGTCTGTGGGGTTTAGAAGTATGTTTCAGGTTTTTGTAAATCATTTATTGTTGGAATAATAATTCAGTTATAACAATTCTTTAAGTCTCCCAAAGTGCTATCTTAATAAAAGATGGATTTTAATGTCTTCTTATGTATTCTCTGAACCATATTTTAGTAAATAAATGAATGGTGAGTTTTCTAAACTCCTTCGATTTATATTGCTCAATTAGTGAAGCAATTACCACCTGTGAAATACCATTACCGTTGTTTCACCAAAGTATGGTGAAACAAAAGAGGTAGAAAATTCACTCTCTACTAAGACAAAAAAAAAAAAAAAACTTGATAAAAGAAACTAATAATTATAAGATGGAACAGCAAATAAAAGTTATAGATCTGGATCATTTTGATTGTGGCTTAAAGCAACTATCTAGTGAGGTAAAGTCAAACAGGTCAGACTGGACAGATACATCCTGTGGTGTCAGGCCAGACAAGACACACAGCCATCCGCCCTGGTAGATTTCCAGATGTCTCAGGTCATTTGTGCTAGACAGAAACCCTAAAGGCCTCCTCAGCAAAATTAGCTTTGTTTGAGAACTATTTACACATATAGACATACTTCAGTATATTTATTGATGGAATGACAAGAAACATGTACATAATCATGTAAATGTTTGTGTATAAACAGAAGTTTATTCATATGTACACACAGCCCTATCTGCCCAAGTTGTGTGCCTCACTCATAGAATAAAAACTACATGTGCCGTATTTTATACAAATGTCTATAAACACAAATGTATATTTCTAAGAAAATGACTTATAGACCTCATAAAATATATCATCTTATAACTAAACATACAAATACCCCCAAATAAAAACATTAATAAACAAATATGAAAAAATTAATAAACAAATATGAAAAAGCAAATAGAAAAACCATCCTTTTAGAGAAGGTAGACTTTGAAATGGGTGGATATAGAATTTAGAATATTTGGAAATGTTCTATAGAATTTCACCATCTAAAATTCAATCAAGTCTTTTTCCACTAATTTTCCCCAGGATTAGCTACCAAGGATGTAGTTAAGGAGAAATCAACAAAAATTTGTCAGTTACCTCCATAGATTACACTTTGAGTATAAGAAAAAACAATACTTTTTCCATTCTTTGCAATATCGCACTTCCTGTCTGGAGTGAGGACTTCATGTAAGTTAACAAAAACAATTCTTGGGTAATACATTAAAAAAAAAAAAAAGCTCATTTGTTTAGCAAATAATGTGTCAAATATCTAATACTATGTAATATATTGCTAGATGTTGTAGACAAAAATAAATTAACTGTTCCCCCTGTCTTTATAGATTTTTGTACTCAAAAAGAAGGGATTAGTCAATCCCCCAAATACAAAGAGGAGTTTGATGCACATCTCTAGACAGAGTGCTGTTTTATGTTCAGAGGAAGAAGAGATCGCACTTCTGAGATGAATGAATGGAAGTTTCTTGAAAGAAGTGATTTTTAATTCTAAAGAGGAAGTATGTTATCTAACAAGAATAAGTGAATCCTAGACTGTGATAGGATTTAATGGAGACTAATGGCAAAGGTGCTGGTGGAGGCGTAGGGAAATGAATGGATGGTGCAATCACCTGCCTGGCAACAGCTCGGTGTTTACCACCCGCCTCCCCAGCCCAGGAGGCCAGGAGGGAGCAGTTACCTGTTCTCCAAGGAGAGAACTGAGTGAGGAGGTTGCCCTAGAGGAACAGTAACCGCTCAGCAGAGGAATAAGTGTGGCCTGAGTCAACCTCCCAGGATGGGGTCAAGGGAAGCTTTCTGCTGTCCTTGTGGGCTTCCCATTGGCTGAACCCACCAAAAAGGCAGAGGGCTGCAAAGAATTGCTCTAGGTCACGGGTCAGCTTCCTATGACCTACAGCAGGGTAGACAAGAGTGGAAGTGGACCAGATGGGGCAAACAGTATCACTGACAGAAAATGTGAATAAAATTAATACGTATGAAATGTTGCTTTTGATCAGCAATATTAGTGAATCCGTAGACCCCCCACCCCCACCAAAAAAATGAAAAACATCTTTATGAGCTTAGGTCCAACTTGCCTAGAATATATGGCATAAGTAGGAAAATATTGAGAAATACAAAACATTGTTTTCTTTCCACATTTTTATTGGCGCATAATAGCCGCACATAATGATGAGATTTATTGTTACATATTTGTCCATGCACACAACAGAACAATATAATTTAGCCAGTATCACTCTCCAGCACTTCCCCTCCCCCTCCCCTTTTCCAAATCCCTTAAAAATACAAGATTTTTAAGAGGTAGTTGGGGCCTTGGCATATGATGTCTTGAATATCAAGTTAATGACTCAGTAAGCTTTGGGGAGTTACTACAGACTTCAAGTGAATAGAACTAACTTAAGAAATGATCAGCTGAGATTAGTATATAGTTGAGACTGACAGAATGAGGCCAGAAGCAAAAGTGTGGGCCACCGCAACACTGTTAAATACATAAAATAAGGTGGGTACAATATGTATCCACACACATAATAATGAGTCCTGACATCTGAACTAGTTTTTGTCAACCGCAGGGAAATTATCTCACTGAATCTTTGAATTGGTTTAAAGTAGAATATCTTGGTGGTCCTGACCCCTGATCATCAATTTGGACCCTACATTACTAATTGACACTAAAACTAGAAATAAAAATATCTAAAACAGAATCGAGAGACAAAGAGCAAAGAATGAAGACATATTAAAACATACCGAGACTTCCTCCACACAGCTAAAGAAGAGAAGGAGAGAAAGAAAGAAAAGGCAGAATAGATTGGGACAAAGGGACATAGGAACCAACTGAAAAGGCTTCCCATAGCCAAAACTGGAACAATTTGAGTAACAAAATAATATAGTATTCGATTGTAATCAACACTATCATATTATCAAGAAATGTAAAATTTAAAATAAATATATATGAGGCCATACTGATATAAATAATTGAATACAATTAATTTGAAAAAATGGTGAGTGTTGAGGGCAGGGAAAATTGGAAATTTTGAGAGCGAAGAGGTGGCAGGAGGATTTCCCTATAGAAAAAGAGTACAATCTCCCACACAGAACTCCAGATATTTGCTGTGCTGGTGGAGCACACCTGTAACCCCAGCTACTCAGAAGGCTGAGGCTGGAAGATCACAAGTTCAAAGCCAACCTTAGCAACTTCTCAAGATCCTGTCTCAAATTTTTAAAACTAAAAATAAAAAGGGCTTGGGGTGTAGCTCAGTAGTCAGCCCTGGGTTCAATTCTCAGTACCACAAAAGGAAAACCCCAAACCAAAAACCCCTCCAAGAATTTGTGTAGGTACCTTCTCCCTCAAGGGAATGGAACTTGATTCCCTTCCCCTTAAGTGTGGGTTTGCATAGTGACTTCCTTCCAAAGAACAATATGGAAAGCCAGGCAAACAAGCATACAAAGGAGAAACCTGAGAAAACTACCTCAGCCAAGTGATCAAAGTTACCTTCGACAGTGATGATCCACGTTGATGGATTGCAACCCAGAAATGATGTTATGAGAATGGTTCTTGACCTTTGTGGTATGCCTCCCGGAACTCCATACCTCTGGTCTAACCACAAGGAGAACAACAGACAAACTAAACTAGGGCACATTCTACAAAATACTTGACCAGTATCCTCAAATCCCAGAGACTCAGAAGGCGGAGGCAGAAGGATCGTAAATTTGAGGCCAGCCTCGGCAACTTAGTGAGAACCTCAGAAACTTAGCAAGACGCTGTCTCAAAATAGAAAAGACTGGAGATGTGGCTCAGTGGTAAAGCACCCCTGGGTTCAATTTCCAGTACCAAAACAAAAATAAAAACAACAACAAAAACATGTCAAAGTCATCAAAAACAAGGAAAACCTGAGAAACTCAGTTTAAAGGAGCGTAAGGGAATGCAACAATTAAATGTAATATAGTATCCTGGACAGGATTCAAGAACAGAAAAAGGACCTTAGGTAAAAACTGAGGAATCTGAATAAAGTATGGTTTGATTAATAATAATTTATTTGGGTTCATTAATTATAACAAGTCTATCATAGTAGCATATAATATTAACCAACAGGAAAACTGGGTGCAGTGTATATGGAAACTCTTTTTATTATCTTTACAACTAATCATAAAATGATTCTGAAATTAAAAGTTAATTAAAAATTAAAGTATGGATTGAGAAAATTCAAACTATTATTTGTATGTCCTCTCTAGGTGAAGAGCTTTTACCGAAGCAACTAAAATCAACAAACACCTCTTCAACTCAAGTTCTTCTCCATCTTTTGCAAGTGAAATATGATCGATATGTTTACTTTATGATGATGGGACTCCCAAAAAATCAAATTTTTGATTTATTCTAAATAAATGTTGTGTGTTAGCATAGTTTCTCCTTGCTCTCACACTATCAAATGTTCTGGCTTATAAAATTTTTACATTACATTTGAAATGTAAACCAAATAAAGGCTTTATTAACAAGACTCTTTGTTTTGTTCTGTGCATGTTGTGCTAGAGATGGAACCCAGGACCTCATGCATGCTAAGCAGGTACTCTATCACTGAGCTGCGCCCCCAGCCCTTAACAAGATTCTTTTTCTTTTCTTTTTTTTTTTTGGTGCTGGGGATTGAACCCAGGGACTTTTGCCTGAGAGGCAAGCACTCTACCAACTGAGCTAAATCCCCACCCCTTTAGCAAGATTCTTTATGCTTCTTTGCTCTAAAATACCTTTGTCACTAGTTAATTCCAGAGGTCAATCTCATGATATTTTTCTTGTAGTTTAGTTGCTTAGTGGGAGATTTTTGGTCCACAGTAACTCAGCTCTTTCATATAAAAACTTCAGAGACCATTACGGCACATTGAGTCAACAATTTTGCTCCTTTTCATGTTATCTACAAAGTATGACTAATGTGAACATAGCAAGATTTTAGGCAAGGAACACCCTAGGCCTCGCTTCCCAACTGCATACTCAAGGGTTTTGTGTTGTTGCTTTTCTTCTGTTTTGAATATGAGGTATCAGAGGAAGCAATAAAAAATTCATGATCAAATTCAGTATGACACATTTGAGTTAAATATTGATGGATAAATGTGTGACATTTCCCCCCACATTTCTTATTCGAATTGATTCATCTGCAACATTTTGCCCTGAAGAAAAATCTCACTTAATTTCTCCTAGTCTTCCTCAACTTCTGAGTCTATTTCATTTATTGGGGCAGGGGAAGTGGGGCAAAACTATCTACCTTATCCATTAATTGTGAAATTTCAGTGAGATGAACATCGAAGCCTGGAATTTAGTAAGCACTCAAGGAACACAATTGCACTGCCCCTCCGTTCCTCCCCGAGCCTCGCAGGGCTCAATCCTGGGTCTACCCTTTCATGCCATGTATTCTTGGATAGTGTCACCTACTCCCACAACTGCCCTCTGTAGGCTAGGCAGGATGCCAAAACCTGTATTTCCACCAGGCACAGGGGTCACACATGTAATCTCAGCAACTTGGTAGGCTGAGGCAGAATGATCGAAAGTTCTAGGCCAGCCTGGGCAATTAAGGGAGTCCCTGTCTCAAAATGCAAAATAAGAAGGGTTGGGGTTCTAGCTCAGTAGTAGAGCACCCCTGGGTTCAATCCCTAGTACCACCAACAAATCTATATTTCCAAAAATCTGGGGACATGGGTGACAGAAGAACTTCATTCCAGCTGAGGATCAAAGAGCCACTGGTAACCATGAACTCATAGCTGTGCAGGGGTTTTGGAACTTCAGTTATCCAAATGGGATGAACTTACCCTAAGTCATTAAGGCCCAAGTTGTCAATTCTGCATTTATTTCAACAAAATTGACACAGATGCATTAAAATAGGTTGTAAATCATAATCTAGAGTTCATATATCCTTTATTATCATGAAGATCAAAAATGCAGATTGTCCTATATAGAACACTAGGACAATATATATCTTTCATGTGTGTGTGTGTGTGTGTGTGTGTATATATATACACACACACACACACCCACACACACATATACATACACACACATATGTATGTATATATGCCATTTTATGAATAGGACATTGGGCAGATATATCCTTTCATACACTACGCAATATACAAAGAAGTAACTTTCATGATCTGTCCAACAATTAATTATTGTAGAATGAGCAAAACACTTCAAAGGGTTAAGTACTTTTTTGACAATGTGTTGCTGGTTTCCCATGACACAGTTTGTTTTGACATCACTGATGTTCTTGCCATTTGAGAATAATACAGTTTCTCATGTCAAATCTGATATCATCTTGGACCATAGTAGGTCCAGGGATATTACACATTCTCATTTCACATATGCCGAGCAGATTTCTCTTTTGAAATCCAACAAATTTATGAGATTTTTCTTGTCTTTGTTCACAAATTTGTGAATAATCCGTGCATTTATGATACACATAACACAGATACCAACTATTCAAGTACACAAAGGCCCACATCATTTTTTACTTCAAATGGAAGTGGAGTATCTGGAAACCAACCAAATATGTTTATACATTGACACCATTGAAATTGTTACAGGTACCCACTATCTTTGGATGAGGCACAATGGCTTTCCTCTTCATTTCTTTTTTCCATCTTTGAATTTTGCCAATTCCATTCTATCTTTCCCCTTGCCTCCTTTGCTGAAAATAAAAATCTCCTTACATACACTGTCACCATATCATCAGATTCATCAACTGTAGAAAAAGAGGTTGTAAGAATCTAAGATGGTATCTTTCTTTCTTTAGTGATTTTGTATTTCTATCCAGCAGTAGTGTGTACAGAAAATATTATGGAGATGCCATTAATTTTCCCTCATGTTTACATCTTGAGGCAGAAGTATCCACCTTCTACTTGAAGCTATAGATAATCAAAGGGTGGGCTATATGAGAAAAAAAAATCTGGGCTATTGAAAAATTATTATGTAAATTTTGAAAGGAAAATATGTCAAGAGCATGGTTTTTAAATTTATTTGAGCTTCATTTTGAAACTTTTAAAAACCCAACTATTTCACATTTGACTTATTAGCTCCAGAGAAGATATATGAATCTGTGCCCAGAGCAAGATCTTCTACTGCCTACTAAACAAGTCCATCTGGGAGTCCCTTAGGTCTTTACCCAACAGGTCCAACAATATCACTTACTCAGTTGTTCAAAGTGAAAAGTCCAGATATCAATGAACTCTCCACTGTCTCATCATATCCTTCTGCCATGTCCCCCCATCCAATCAGACTCCAACTTCCGTTCCTTAAACTCCATCTGAAACCCCCAAAGGGTGATCTAATTTGCTACTGTGTCCTCAGTGTCTAGAAACATGACAGGCACTTATGTACCTGTTCAAATCATTTATTGAGGAGATGAATCTGTCCTCTCCTCTTTGTCTCCACTGCCATAAATGCTGTCCTTGTGATCTCTTTGGCAAATGATGTTCACTGCCTCTGAACTAGTATGCTGGCCTCTGGTAATGCCAGCAACCCTTGCCTTCTCTCTAATCCATCCTATTTAGTGTCTTCATGAGTTAATTTGCAAATTTTCTGTAAAACATTTTTGCTGAGTGCTACAGCCCAGGCATTTTTGCCAGAAGGAGTGGTTGAGAGGTGAGCCAGGGAGCCATTGAGATGATGATGGTTATGTTAAGCTGTGTATTCAATTGTATATTAGACCCCTGCGGTCCACCTCAGCCTGCTACTTTGGAGTTCTCCTGCTACTTTGGAGTTCTCTCGGGGATTCCTGGAGAGTTCCTGGAGAGTTCGAGTTGGTTGGGGAAGTGCCGGAGGAGGGATTTTCTGGTTGGTGGTGTTTCCTGGAAGGGCCGTGTGGGTGGTGTTTGTGGGAGTTCGGACAATAAAGGAGTTCCTGTTTTGAACCTACAAGTGCCTTGTGGCGGCTTGGTTATTTTGTGCCCATCCAGACTGCGGCACATTTTTCTAGAAAAATGTAGCCTCAGTTTACCTCTTTAATCTACTCTTCTGCTGCTTCTCCTTTTTAAATATTTGTTTAGTTGTAGATGGACACAATACCTTTATTTTATTTATTTTTATACAGTGCCAAGGATCGAATCCAGTGCCTCACACATGCAAGACGAGCACTCTACCACTAAGCCACAATCCCAGCCCTCCTGCTACTTTTTTGCTCTCAAAATTCCCAATATTTCCTGCCTCCACTACACACATTTTTAAAATTTCAAATTCCTATTTTTGTTGCTGGTATATAGGAAAGCAATTGATTTTCATCTATTAGCCTAGTTTCCTGTATCTGCCACAAATGCTTATTAGTTTGAGGAGGTTTTGTTTTGTTTTTGATTATTTGGGGGTTTCATCTGCCAGGCCACAGAAGCAGTGACATCATTAATTCATTTCCTTTGCTTTGTTCCTTACATGACCAGCATCCCAAGGAGCAGCTGTCATGGCATCTACACAATTAAAGCTGCTTTCTACAGACAACATTCACTTGCCCTAGGTCCCAGCATAGTGAGGGAGTCAGTGTCCTTCTAGAGAGGCATTCTGGCTCTGGTTGCTCTCATGGTTTCCTGGGCCCCGCTAGGTCCTTGTGAACTGAGAGAGGCATTTGAGGGACTTGGTATGGAGTCTTTAAGGATGATAGATCTATTTTTTCTGTACCTATTGGTATGATATGTGATTTTTCTTCTTTAGCCTGTTGATGTGATGGATTATATTAACTGATTTTTGAATGTCGAACTAGCTTTGAATACCTGGAATAAATTCCACTTGAAGATATATAGTTTTTTGTTTTTTGTTTTTTTTTACTCATTGTTGGATTTGATTTGCTATTATTAATTAATAATTTTTGCATCTATGAGAAATATGGGTCTATAGTTTCTCTTTCTTAATCTGGTTTGGTAAGACTGTCATCATAGAATGGGTTAAGAAGCAATTTTGCTGCTTCTTTTTTTGGGAAGCAACTGTAGAGAATTGGCATTTCTTTTTTTTTCGAGAGAGAAAATTTTTTAATATATATATATTTAGATTTCAGTGGATTTTTATGTGGTACTGAGGATCTAACCCAGTGCCCCACGCATGCCAGGCAAGCGTGCTACCGCTTGAGCCACATCCCCAACCCTGAGAATTGGTATTTCTTTCTTAAATATTTGGTAGCATTCATCAGTGAACCCATCTGGGCCTAGTACTTTCTGTTATGAAAAATTATTGATTATTGATTCAATTTTTTTTCTTTTGGTACCAGAAATTGAACTTAGGGGCACTTAACCACTGACCCACAGACCTACCCTTTTCTGTATTTTATTTAGAGACAGGGCCTCACTAAGTTGCTGAGGTTGGCTTTGGACTCCTGCCTCAGCCTCCTGAGCCACTGGAATTACAGGCGAATGCTACCATGACTGGGTATTGATTCAGTTTCTTCTACAAATATAGGCCCTTTCAGATTATTTCTTTGTGTGTGAACTATAGCAGATTGTGTCTTTTAGGAATTTCATTTCACATAGATTATCGAGTTTGTGGGGACAGAGCCGTTCAAATTTATTATTTATGGCATCTGTAGTGATGGCCCCTCTTTCATTTCTGATTTTAGTAATTTGTGTC
The DNA here is from genome assembly GCF_048772815.1 of Callospermophilus lateralis. Taxonomy (NCBI): domain Eukaryota; kingdom Metazoa; phylum Chordata; class Mammalia; order Rodentia; family Sciuridae; genus Callospermophilus; species Callospermophilus lateralis. Next base: position 63,953,729 of record NC_135312.1, on the reverse strand, counting down.
TTTTCTCTTTTTTCTTTATCTTAGCTTAGCTTGCAGCTTACCAATTTTATTTTTAAAGCATCAGGTTTTTTTTGTTTTCATTGATTTTTATTTATTAATTTCCAACTTTCAATCTTATCAATTTCTTATCTGGTCTGCTTTTAATTTTTATTATTCTCTCTTTTGCTTAATTGGTATTTGATTTTCTCTTTTTTTCTAATTTCTCAAATTGGAAGCTTAGATTATTGTTTTAATTCTTTTTCTTTTCTACTAATGCATTCAATGCTATAAATATCTCTCTAGTACTGTATCCCACAAATTTTGACAAGTTGTATTTTGATTGTATTCAAAATATTTTGAAATTTGTCTCAAGGTTTCTTTTTTGAGTCATGCATTGTTTAGAATCATGTTATTTAATCTCCAAGTATTTGAGGATTTTCCAGCTGTCTTTATATTATTAATTTCTGGTTTCATTCTGTTGTGACCTGAAAGTATACATTGTGTAGGTTCTATTCTTTTAAATTTGTTAAGGTGTGTTTTATGGACTAGGATGAGTTTTTTGTTTGTTTGTTTGTTTGTTTTAGTTAGTTTTGTGGTCTTAGTGAATGTTCTATGTGACCCTGAGAATGTGGATCCCATTGTTTGAAGCAATCTGTATAGTCAATTATGTCTAGTTTGTTAAGAGGTTGAGCTCAACTATGTCCTTAGTGATTCTCTGTCCACTAAAGCTGGCTATTGGTGACAGAGGATGTTGAAGTCTAAAACTGTTTCTTGCAATTTTAGAGTTTTAGCCCTATGGCTGTTTTTTGGCTTAGGGTGCAAGATATATATATATATATATATATATATATATATATATATATATATATATATATATATATATATATATTTTTTTTTTTTTTTTTAATGTGGTCTTGCTAAATTGCTGAGGCTAACCTGGAACTTGCTATCCTCCTACCTCAGCTTCCTGAGTCTGTGGGGCTCTAGGTGGGTACCATGGTGTCCAGCTTCTGGTTTACCTTGTATATATATTTTTTACCCCACATATTTTGATACTGTATTTGTGTGGGGCAAGGGGGTGTGCTGGGGATTGAACCCAGGGCTTGTGCATGCGAGGCAAGCACTCTACCAACTGAGCTATATCCCCAGCCTGATGCTGTATTATTGTGTCTGGTTTTAAGTAAGCATTTTGATTCAATTTTCTCTTAGCATAGCAATTTTTTAAAATTAGTGATTGCCCTCGTGTTTGCAATATACATTTCCAAGCAATCTAATTCTGCTTTCAAGAACACTATTGTTTCACGGTAGTGTAGGTAACTAGAGAGTATTCTCAATTCGTTACTCCTATCCTTTACAACATCATTTCACTTATCCATGTTATAATCACCCATATATTGTTGCTATTACTTCTTTGACCAGTTATCTGTCAGATCGACTAAAAATTTTAAAAGAAAATACTGCTTTAACTTTCATTTCTTTCTGCTCTAATCTTCCTTTATGTAAGTCTTGAGTTTTTAACTCCTATGTTTTCCTTCTCTCTGAAGAATTTAACATTTTTTTAAGACAGGCCTCCTGGCAAAAAATTCTTAGTTTTTTTGTGTGTGATATTAGAAGGGTATCTTTGCTGTATAAAATCTATGGTGGTAGGGCGTTTTTCTTTAACACCTTAAATATTTCCAGTCTGCTCTTGTTTTGTATGATTTCTGATGAGAAATCCAATGTAATTCTCATTCATGTTCTTCTACAGATAAGGTGTTTTATTCTTTTGGCTTTTTTTTTCAAGATTTTCTCTTTGGTTTTCTGCAGTCTGAATATAACTAGGTGTAGGGTTTTTTTGGTATTTATTCTACTTGATATTTTCATTTTGGCTTTGGGCCTTTTTGGGTGGTTGATTGGTTTGGAGTTGTGTATTGTACCTGAGTTTTTATGCATGATAGGCAAGAACTCTACCACTGAGCTACATCCCCAACTCTTACTTGATGTTTTGAGCTTTTTAGGACTGTGGTTTGGTGTATATCAATTCTGGAAAATTCTTAACAATTTTTATTTCAAATATTTCTTCTGTATCCCTCTTTTTTTCCCTCCTGGTATTCGCATTTACATATGACACTTTTTTCTAATTGTTCCACAGTTCTTGGATATTGTTTCACTTTTCTCATTCTTTTTTCTCTTTGTATTTCAGTTTGGGGAGTTTCTGTTGACATACTTTTAAACTCATGGATTGTTCCTCACCTCCTAATGATGAGCCCATCCACAGCATTAATTTCTGTGGTAGTATTTATTTCTAGCACTTTGATTCTTAGTTTCCATCTCTCCACTTGTATTACCCTATGTTCTTGCATGTTGTCTACTTTTTCCATTAGAGCTCTTGATATGTTAATCATAGTTGTTTTAAATTCCTGGTCTGATAATTCCAATAGCCTTACCATTTCTTAATCTAGTTCTGATCCTTCATGTACCTCTTCAGATTGTTTTCTGGCCTATGAGCCTTCTAGTTTTTTGGTTGAAAGCCAGATATATCAAGCAATAGATAATTAGACTTCTAACTGAAGCTTTTGTTAATCTGGGCAGGGCCCAGACTGTTTGTTATACCTGTAACTGAATAAGACTTGTTTTCTCTCCCCTCCTCCATTGTTTTGGGTTTTCCAAAGAATTCCTTCTTAAATTCCTTTTTAAATGTGTTTTGTAGCTTTCATTATCCAGTTATTATACTGGATTCCTATTGATGTGGTTATATGGTATTTGGGAAGCTGTTTTTTAGTTTAATTCCTGGTTGTTACACTCAGTAGTATTTCTTTATTGTTCCTCCCCTCACATGACAGAAAGGTTAAAGGAGGCTAGAATTTTCTACACTTTCTCTAAACAGTCTGTTTAGTGGTTTTTGTGCTGTAAGGATGTCATGCTGACTTCTGAGATTTTTACATATTGGAGCTGAAATAGAAAGTCACTCACTTTTTTTTTTTTTTTTTTAAAGTCCTTCACCATATTCTCTATAGGCCCAGCTTCAAAGAGGCAGCTTCTCCTTGTGTGCTCTAGTACTTGATACTACTCCAAAGATTAAATTTACTGTCTCTTGGCTTGGTGACACTTTGAATTTCTGGAGAACAGGCATGATATCTTTTCTTCGTTTTGTAGCATATAATATAAATCAATGTCTGCTGAATTGAAGGAAAAAATACTTTTCACTAATTAAAAACAAAGAACTACTTTTATTTGGCTCATTTCTCAATTTATTAGAATAACCACATTTTAGAGGCACAAAGCACTTAAGTTTACATGACTACAAAGTTATCACAAATTCCAAACTTTTTAGCCATAGATATTTTTACCTTTGTTTAAAGAAAAAGCTTTCAAAACATCTGAGTTAGCTCAATACACAGACCCTGAATATATGGGAACTACATATTTTTAAATGCTTGTACTTCCTGCTCTAATGTCTTCTTTAAGTGGAATCCAGCATAAAAGGGATTGAAATGTATAAGGTCACGATGCAAATGCTTTGGAGGGAAAGTGAAATCAATCTGCACAACATGGAAAAAGATGTAGTGTGTACAGAAGTTCTGTAAGGGTTCACTGAGCCATCTGGGCTTCCATGGCTTGTGCTGTCCATTCTGGGGCTGTTTGACTAATTTTCTCCAAGAGGTTATTCACTTGGAAACAAAGTGATTGGATCTGCTTGTCCCATGTTGGCAGGGCTTCTCGTGCTAAGATTAAAAAAAAAAAAAAAAAAGTAAATAATGCAAAAAATCTGAAATGACTCTTTTGTATTTACAGCAAATGGGAATTAAAAGATAAATATAATAATATTTATTTGTAAAGTTTTTTCCAAAAAATCTTAGCTAAAATAGGTGAGCTAACTAAGCAATAGTTAAGAACTCAAACCATTAACAGGGTATATAACATAAAACATATGCACACAGATAAATGTTATTATTATGAACTCTTGAAAACAAAATAAAGTCATTAACTAAACAACCTCAATCACATGAACGCATGCAAACACGCGCACATGCACACACACACACACACACACACACACACACACACCCTTATTAAAACAGTTTTTCCTTTAACTAATCATACAACACTGCCATCTACAGGGGAAAATAAATCTACTTATATAGTCTAATACTGCCTCTGTTTGAATAACATTTAAACACAAACAAACCCAATAACAACCACCCAAAACACTACCTTGAATCCACCAGATTTTTCTCTATGTCAGCAAAATGTAGTTAGAAATGAAAAAATGGAGGGAAGTCTCATTCAGATGAGCAGCAAAATTTACCAATAAGGGGCAGAGATTTAATGGAAAAAGATATATAAAATCATAATAAAGGCTGGGTATGGTAGTACACGGTTATAATCCATGAGGCTCTGGAGGCTGAGACAGGAGAATCGCAAGTTCAAAGCTAGCCTCAGCAAAAGTAAGGCACTAAGCAACTCAATAAAATATAAAATAGGGCTGGGGATGTGGCTCAGTGGTCAAGTGCCCCTGAGTTCATCCCTGATACCAAACAAACAAACAAAAAATCATAATAAAAGACACAAAATAAATTGGGTAGATATAAATCATATTCCAAGCAGAAATATGTAATATCATAAAAATATAAATTTTCCCCTGTGTTATAGATATGTAATGAAATCCCTTTCTATTTTGTTTTATGACCAGGACAAAGTCATTAAGTTAATATATAGAAGATTGGTGTTTGAGACTAACCAAGATAATTTTGAAAATGAAAAAGAAGGGCAGAATTGTGATATGCCACAACATGGATGAACCTCAAACTTACTATGCTGAATGAAAGAAACAAAAAGGTCCCATATTAGATGATTCCATTTATATTAAATTCCATAATAGGAAAATATAGAGACAGAAGGAAGTTGGGTAGCACCAGAAGCTGGGGGAAGGAAGAATAGGAATAACTGCTCATGGGCATGGATTTCTTTTGGGGGCAACAAAAATTTTTTCAAAACTAGTTAGAGATGGAAGTACACTAGACAGGGAGGGAGTATGTGGTACTGAATTGTTTGCTTTAAAATGGTTAATTATGTTATTCGATTTCAATCCCATAAAGTGAAAAGCAGTGGTGGGTAGTGCTTTACCAACAGTAACATTTACAATAAACTTATTATCACATTGTTGCAGATCAGGTGAATGAAGTACTTGCAATCATGTATGTGGAACCCCCCATATATCAGAGATCACAAATCAGAAAGAATGCTTACTTAATAAATTATACTTGCATAATTGATTATTCACCTAGAAAAATTAGATCATACCCTAAATCATCCACAAAAATGAACTACAGATAGATTAAATTTCTACATATAAAACAAAAGAAAGATAAAAATATTAGAAGAAATTTTAGGAAAACATTAGCTTTACCATAAGGTAAGATAGAAACATTTTCTTTTTTTTTTTTCAATACAGTCTCATTCAGAAGAGCAGCAAAATTTACCAACAAGGGGCACAGATAAACCATAAAATATAAAATTGACATGTTTGGCTGCAAAAAAGTTTAAGAAAATACACTTACAATAAGCATTTCCCTTATAGAAAAAAAACCTGATATGATGGGGAAAAATCAGTAATACATATAACAAAGTTAAAACAATCATTATACCAAAAACTATAAAAAATAGATAATGAAAGGTCAGGAAAGGTGTGGTAGAAAGAAGGAAATAGACAAGAAAAAGTAACATTAATTTACAGAATTGAAAATGCTAATGCCAAACAAATGGAAAGGTATTAAACTTCATTAATGCTAAAAAAAAATGCATATCTAAATAATAATGTCATCCCCCCCCCCCCTTAGATGGCAAAAGATTTAGAAAGCCATGACATCCAGCTATTGAAGATTCGTTTTCTCATTCTGGTAGAATTCTAAACAACTATACTTTTCTGGAAAGCTAACTGGTAGTATCTCTTAAAAGTAAAAATACATATATCCTTTGAGGGCTGGGGATATAGCTCAGTTGGCAGAGTGCTTGCCTTGCATGCACAAGGCCCTGGGTTCAATCCCCAGCACCACATACACACACCAAAACAACAACAATAACAAATCCTTTGATGCAACAATGTTACTTCTAAGCCTGTTCTATAGAAATAAGTGTATTCTATAGAAATAAGTGTATTGGTACATAAATACAAAAGGAAGCCAAGCAAGGTGGTAGAGGTCTATAATCCCACTAGCTCACAGGGCTGAGGCAAGAGGATCACAAGTTCCAGGCCGGCCTCAGCAGCTTAATGGAGCCCTCAGTGACATTTTAATGAGACTCCATCCCAAAATTAAGGACCAGGAATGTAGTTCAGTGGTAGAGCACCCATGGGTTCAAACCCCACTGATTAAAAAAAAAAGGGGGGGGGGGCAACCACTTGACAATGGTAAAGATTTGAACTCAATGAAATATTACATAGCTATAAAACAAATTAGATTGCTATTTATAACTTGAAAATATATCCATAGTATAATAAATTTGAAAAGCAATTTTAAGTATTATGTACTTTAAAATACTTGTAATCCCACTTTTAAAAGACATCTATGTTTTTACATTATCTTGCATAGCATCTAGAAAGACACACAAGGTTCACAGACATTATTAGTTACATCAGAGACCTTAGAGGAAAAGAAAAGGAGTGGGAAAATATTATGAATGCTTCCTTTATTTACCATTGTAATGCTTTACTTGTTATGAGCATATTTACCATTACTTTTTGAGATCTAAGAAAATTAGAAAAATATTTTATATATTAACTTAATATAAGTTAATTTGAATGACCCTTGGTGATACCTCTGCCATGCTACTTGTCATCTACAGTGTTTATTTCTCATTTTCTGTGCACTAGTCACTGGATGTTGAATATACTGTGTAAAATATGACAGTATTAATATCTGCCATCAGGAAGTTCAGCTTGGAAGCAGAAGGAAACATTTAGACAAAGATATACAATTGAAAATTATTACGATTAATGTTAGGAAGAAATTCAGGGTGACATGAGAACATACAAAGCTACCCCTAATCTGGAGAGATAAGAAGATACCTACTGATTAACACTGTTCAAATTGAGACGTGGGACAAAACAAAGATGGCTAAAGAGGGTGAATATTTAGGAGGTTTGATAGAGGCAAGAATTTACAATGCTGAAAAAAATACAAAGAACTATGTGGCTGGATTGGTGAGAGAAAGCTAAAGAGGATCAGGAAGGGTATTTTGGAAACTTTGTAGAGCTTTGACAAGCAACAGGGAAGTCATTCATCAGAGTGTAAACAAAAACAACATGATTCGATCGTTAGAGTTTTTTAAAATTTCTTTTTTATGTTTGCATTTTTAAAAGATCACAATCACTCTGGCTAGCAGGAAAAAAGATTAGAAAGGAGCAATTGTAGATATGAAGTAGGGGAAAGGCTTCTGTCTCTACAGCAGAAGAGGTTAGGATAGTAGGGTTAGAATAGTAGAATAGGTGACAGGGCTGGGGCTGGGGCTCAGCGGTAGAGTGCTCATCTAGCACATGCGCAGCACTGGGCTCAATCCTCAGCACCACATAAAAATAAATAAAATAAAGGCATTGTGTCCAACTGCAAGTAAAAAAATATTAAAAAAAAAAAAGAATAGGTTGGCAAGTGGTACAAAATGAAGAAAAGCAAAAGGATTCTATATGCCATTAAAAGGAATAACTGGCAGGTTTCTGGGCAGTGAAGGAGAAGAGGACATTAAGAACAAGGAATGTTGGAGAAAGTGAACAATGCAGTTTTTGAATGGCTAGGATCACACAGGAAAGAGAGATAATGAATTCAGTTTTGGATATGTGTTCATTCTAAGATGCCCATGAAGCAGTCAAGTACAAACACCGTAATAATGAACTAAAGCCATGGGCTGGGAATCAAAGATTGACATGAAAGTAAATGTAGCCACTGTCTACAAAGAGATGGTAGCTGAATCAAGGGGGCCATAAGCAACTCCAATATTTAAAGGTACCACAGAATCTATAATGACTGCAAAGAATACCTGGTGAAGTAGTAAGGAAAGCAGAAAAATGAGCTGGAGAAGAAAGAAATCAAGGCAGCATTAGTGATGGTAGTGAGGTGTCCAAATAGGAAAGTGAGCAACACCATTCAGTTTTTTGAAAAGTCAAGATGAAGTCTCAAAGATAAAACGATCTTTCTTTAAATGGGAGAGACCTGTGTACACTTAAATATTAATGAAAAAAGGTCAACAAAGTAAAAAAAGAATGAAAACAAACAAAAATTTAACTGCTAACTTCAAGTTCCTAAAACAGTACTTTTCTTCTTCTTCTTAAATGAGTGGGTGGGGAAGTAGAGGATAGAGAAGCACAGGCAAAAGAAATGGACAGGGAGATGGAAAACATCTCCAATATAACAAGAAAGACAAAAAAATATTTAGGTCTATACCTAAAATTTAGAGGTTTTAAATCTGATCAAGAGGTTAAAATAATTTTACAATGATGCATTTTCTTTTTCTTATTTTGTGAAACAGGAAATAAGGGTTTTTGTTCAGAGAGAGGAAAAAAGTCATAGGTTAAAGAAAAATCAAATCCGAAATAGTTATTGCACAGTGGTGGACTAGAAAAATGTACCATGAATCCTAGGTAGTATTGAGGACGTGTGATCTTAAATTTTCAGTGTACCTGTCTGATACTTGATCCTCCTCCAGCAACACTAGCTAGCTATTCATGTGCAGGTTTGGAAAAGACATTCTGTCTTTCAAGGTGAAGTTTCCTGGACAGCTGGAATAAAAAGTCAACAGGCAAGTAAGTATTCTAGGGTACCTGTAAAAAAGTAATTAAACTAATGGATTATGGAATCCAAGCCAATTAGAAAGAAAAGTAAAGACAAATAAAAGGGTTTCACTGACTGGAAGGAAGAAAAGAGTCAATCAGCAGCTCCCATGTGGTCAAGGAAGAGCTGTGGGATGGGAGTAAGTAGAATGGGAGAAACTGAGACAGACCAACAGAGAAAAAGGGAAAAGGTTATGGTCAGAGTGAGGTATTTCAAATTAAAATTTTACAAGTGGAACAGTCCTGGATACAACAAAGACCAGGGTGTAATGGATGTGGGAATAAAGAGCAGAAAGGATATCAGACAAAGTGAAGGGATCCACTTACCTGCTCGCTTCCATTAGTTTAATGAGCTGCTGAATAGAAAATGCAACTGGCATTTCCACATGCCCAATACATCTTATGAGGTCAATAAATGTTTGATAAGTAATTGAGTAAACTCATAAAATTCAAGTTTCAATTTTTCCTTAGTTTAGCAAATGCTGCATTAAGCAGATTCATGAATATAAAGTTATTTAAAATTATTTCTTAGAAATAGACTTATTCCAGTAGTAAAATTCTGTGTCAAAAGAAATTATTCAATATATTTTAATCATACATGTGCAAAATTCACTGCCATTTCATAAAACAGATACACAAAACTTCTTACTTTCAAAATGAACTATTCCATCAATCTGGTCAATAAATCCATTCATACGTCCTTCTGTTATCATTTGGGATGCTATCTTTTCTGCCTATTAAAAAAAAACAATAAATTTTCAAACTTATTACATCTAAGAGTTATTCACATATAAGAGAATTGAAAACTTCTGGTTTATCTATCTCTAAGCTTTACATATACATTCATCTGCCAACCATTAGAAAAACATGTCTTATAAATCTGCTTATTTTCCTAATTATTTGTGGGCATTACATTATTTTAAGTCAATTTGGATATATTCTTGTCAGATTTTAAACAAGAATCTAACCCTTTGACCAATTTTTTCTTCTGCTCAAAATCAACTAACAATTTTCTTTTCACTAGGATCTTCCCCTGGAGGAAAAAACCTAGTTTTTATTTCATTTCAATTTCCACAGTGTTTATTGTCCCAAAAACTCTTTAAGTTACATATTTTTAAAAAAATATATTAAAAGAAGGAATAGATGTTCAGATTCAAAGGATTTAAAAGACAATTAAAGGGGAGCAAAGGATCTTCCATCTTAGCTCCTGAAGACATATTTAATGTCTAGTATGTGAATGCAAACAGCATTGGAAGTCATTTATTACTTCAAAAGCAATTAAATCACTGCTAACAGACTACGACTATCATTTATTGTTTCAAGTACATTAATTTCTTTTAGGATCAGCAAGGGGATTATACCTCAAAATCTAAGAAGAAAGCATCTTTTAAATGGTAACTTAAGTCTTGGTTCCCAAAAAGAAATTGTTAGAAAATCCTAAATTGAAATTTCACTACCAGATAAAAGGGGAATTCGACACATAATTGTCTGACTTTAAGGTTAAAGTTGCTTACTTTTAATACTATTTAAAATTGAGAGAACATTTTGTAAATAACTGAAACACCCTTTACATACCATTGGTACATTGTTGGAATTTATATATGACCAACCAACTTGGAAGAGTGAAATTAAATTTTCTTGTAAGTCCTTAGTAAATCCTAAGGATGAAATTAAATTCCCTAATAATTCAATCCTAAGAATGAAATTAAATATATATATGGCTAACTGAATCCTAATTAAATTAAATTCCTTAGGAGTAAATTCCTCATATATACTTAAGACACATTTTTTAAATTAAAACTGATCACAGAAATTGCAACAGAATAGCCTGAGGTATTTCCATATCATTCTCTCAAAAGATAAAATATTTGGGGCTGGGGTTGTGGCTCAGCAGTAGAGCGCTCACCTAGCATGTGGGAGGCGCTGGGTTTGATCCTCAGCACCACATAAAAATAAATAAATAAAATAAATGTATTGTGTCCAACTACAACTAAAAACAAAATATTAAAAAAAAGATGAAATATTTAACCTTCAAGTTAATCTAGTGCAAAAAAAGAAGGCATGTATCAATATCAATTTTTTAAAAATCAGAAATCATTATGAAGAAGATATAAATAAACACTAAACAAAGATATCCTCATGAAATGGGTGTCATAATCTGGAAGTCTATAGATTTCCATTCTAGATAACTTTATCATAAACACAATTTTTAAAAACCAAAACTAAAAGTACTAAGGCAATTCCATTACAATAGCATTTCAGTATTTAAACAATTTATTTTCATTTACTTGAAGGTTTTTATGTGTTGTAATGTAGTTTTATTTTTGCTGCAGTGATTGACAACATTTACCAACTATGTATTTTATTTTCTCATTACTTCAACAGTTCTGAGTCAAAGTAGTTTTTTCAAAAGTAGTTTTTTTTATGTATTAGAATCAAGAAAATACCTTAGCTGCAGGGATCTCTAAAAGAGCTCCAAGTTCTTCAAAGGTAATATTATTATATAATTTGCTTGCAGACAACAAATTGTGTTCAATAACAGCTCTGTCCAAGATGCTAGAACCTTAAATATAAATAAGATAGTTATATATCATATACTTTAAAGGATGCATCTTTTTTTCTGAAAATTTCTAGGGTATAATAACTAGACCTTTTATTGATTTTCTGCTCTGCTCAAAATCATTACCCTTATTCCTCTGATCAGTATTTTAAAAGTAGCCAATACTCCTTTATTTGATACAATTTGATTAACATACAATTAAATAAAAGTAAAACAGCATTTGCAAAATTAGTGATTGCTAAGTACTTACTAAGTGAATGAATTTAACTGTTTGATTAAAAATTACAAAATAAAAAGGGCTGGGAATGTAGCTCAGTAGTGGAGTGCCCCTTGGTTTAATCTCCAGTACCACAAACAAATAAAAACAAACAAAAGTGTATCTGCAAATGGGAAAATACAACATGTTTTAGTAATTTTTAAATCTTATTTCTTAAAATTTTCTCTTATAATCATTACTGTGATAATGTAACAGCTGAGAATTAAGAATAGTAGGAGCTGGGGTTAAGGCTCAGTGGTAGAGCACTTGCCTAGCATGTATAAAGCACTGAGTTTGATCCTCAGAACCACATAAAAATAAATAAATAAATAAATAAAGGTATTCTGTTCATCTACAACTAAAAATAAATTAAAAAAATAAATAAGAAAGAAAGAAATAGGGACAATATTTTTATAGAGGCAGAACTGAAATCTTCTAATGTTGTAACTTATAAAAATCTATCCACAAAATCAATTGTATTTATATATATATCATTAATGAATAAACAAAATAAAATTAAGAAAACAATTGTGTCTAAAGAACATCAAAAAACACAAAGTACTTAGGAACAAAAAATATAAAACTTATAGTTTATAAAACACTGCTGCAAAAAAATTAAAAATAACTGAACAGTTTATGGCAGCTCAATTCACAATAGCTAAACTATGGAACCAACCCAGATACCCTTCCATAGATGAATGGATTTAAAAAACTGTGATATATATACACAATGGAATATTACTCAGCATTAAAAGAGAATAAAATTATGGCATTTGCAGGTAAATGGACAGAATTGGAGAATATCATGCTAAGCGAAGTAAGCCAATCCCCAAATACCAAAGGCTGAATGTTCTCTCTGATAAGTGGATGCTAATCCATAATAGGGGAGAGTATGGGAAAAATGGAGGAACTTTGGGCAAAGGGGAGAGAAGAAAGGGGAGGGAGTATGGAGGCAGGAAAGATGATGGAATGTGATGGGATATTATTACCCAGGTACATGTATGACTGCACATATGGTGCGATGCTACATCGTGTACAATCAGAGAAATGAAAAGTTGTGCTGCAATCATGTGTAATATATCAAAATGCATTCTGCTGTACACCTAATTTAAATAATTTTTTAAAAATAACTGAATAAGTGGGGAAGGCTGATATAGTTAAGTCGGCAGATTCAATGCAATCCCCCTATCAAAACCTTGGCTTGCTAATTTGTAGAAATTGATAGGTTGATTCTAAAATTCATCTGAAAATTGAAAAAACCCAGAAGAACCAAATAATCTTGAGGGCTGGGTTGTGGCTCAGTGGTAGTGCGCTTGCTTAGCATGTGTGAGGCACTGGATTCAATTCTCAGCACTACCTATAAATAAATGAATAAAATAAAGGTCCATCAACATCTTAAAAACAAATTATCTTAAAAAAAAACGAAGTTGTAGAATCTACATTCCCCAATTCGAAAACCAATTACAAAGATATAGCAATCAAGACATTGTAGTACTGGCATAAGGGCATAACTATTATTCAATGGAACAAAACTTAAAGAGTCCAGAAATACACTCACATTTATGGTCAATTGGTGGTCAACAAGAGTACCAAGACAATTCAATGGGAAAAGTAGTTTTTTCAACAAATGTTGTTGGGCCCACTGGATATACACATGCAAAAGAATTGAGTTAGATCCCTACCTCACACCATATAAAAAAATTCATTCAAAATAAATCAAAGACCTAAATGTAAGGGCTATTCCCATGAAGCTTTTAATAGAGTAAATCTTCATAACCTTGAATTAGGCAATGGTTTCTTATACATGACACCAAAGGACAAGAAAAAAAAGAATACAAATAAACTGTACTTCATCAAAATTAAAAACTTTCATACTTCAAAGGACACCATCAAAAAAGTAAAGTGAAAAAAAAAAGTGAAGAAGGCTAGAGGTGTAGCTCAGTGGTAGAACACATGCCTAACATATGTAAGGCCCTAGGTTCAATTCCCAGCATTGAAAAAAAAAAAACGTAAAGAGACTATACACAGAATGAGAAAAAATATTTCCCAATCATTTATCTGGTAAGGCACTTGTATCTAGACTATCTAAAGCATTGTTACAATATAATAATAAAAGGGCACATAACCCAATTTAAAAATTGGTAAAGGATCTGAAAAGATATTTTCCCAAAGAAGATTCACAAAAGGGCAATGAGCATAATGAAAAGGTATTCAACATTATTAGCTACCAGAGAACTTCAAATCAAAATCACAATGATACACCACTTCACCCAGTAGGATGGATAAATAAAAAAAATATATAATGACAAGTATGGATTAGACTGTGGTAAAACTGGAAAATTTACACCAGTTATAAGGAATATAAAATGCAGCTACTATTTGAAAAACACATTAGCAGATTCTTAAAAGACTAATTAGCCTGGTATAGTGGTGCACATCTGTAATTCCAGGGATACAGGAGGCTGAGGCAGGAGAATCACAAGTTCAAAGCCAGCCTCAGCAACTTAGCAAGGCCCTAAGCAACTTAGCCAGACCCTATCTCAAAATAAAAAATAAAAAGAAGTTGGGCTGCAGTTCAGTGATTAAGCATCCCTGGGTTCAATCCCCAGTCCAAAAAAAAAGACTAATAAAAACACAAAGTTATCATATGATTCAGTAATTCCATTTCTAGGAGTACACTCAATAGAATTGAAAACATATACATACAAAAACATTCATGCAGAAGTTCATAGTAGCATTAATAGCCCCAAAATAAAAACAACCTAAATGCCCATCAAATGACAAACAAATAAGTAAAATGGTACATCCCATGATAGAATATTCTTTGGTATTCCTTTATATTAAAGGAATAAAGTACTGATATGCACTATGTTTGAACTTTGAAAACATTATGCAAAGTGAAAAAAGTCAGCCACAAAAGGCCATATATGATTCCATTTATTTAAAATGTCCAAAATAGATAAACCTATAGGACAGAAAATAGATTAGTAATAATATTGCACAATTCTAGTAATATTAGAAACCACTAAAGTCAAAGTAAAAATTGTTTTAAGATTGCAAGTTAAGGGGATGGGGATGTGGCTCAAGCAGTAGCGCGCTTGCCTGGCATGCATGCGGCCCGGGTTTGATCCTCAGCACCACATACAAACAAAGATGTTGTGTCAGCCAAAAACTAAAAAATAAATATTAAAATTCTCTCTCTCTCTTTAAAAAAAAATTAAAAATTAAAAGAAACTGCCCAAGTCTTTAAAAAAAAAAAAAAAAAAAGATTGCAAGTTAAGAGCTGAGCATGGGTGGTACAAGCCTATAATCCCAGCAACCCAGTAGGCTGAGGGAGGAGGACTGAAAGTTTGAGTCCAGCCTCAGCAACTTAATGAGGCCCTGTTTCAAAGTAAAAAATAAAAAGGGATGGGGATGTAGTTCAGTGATCCAATACATATGGGTTCAACCTCCAGTTCCAAAATCAAGATTGTAAGCTGTGGGAATACCAGTAAACAAAAATGTCCAAGAAAGATAAATAAGGAAAGAAATGAGGTCTAAAAAGAAAGAGGAATAAGACACATATTTCCTCTGTATATAGTCACACATGAGAATCATTTGTTCCTCAGAGATACTAGGGGAATATTCTTCTTTTCTAAATAAATTATCTAATTAATTATATCTTAAAGTCAAAGTTATACCTGAAGCTCAACTATATCAATTTCAACAACTTCTAAAAATTTTACTTAGCTTTTTAAATATATTTTAAAATTATACATAGACACATATCTTTATTTTGTTTATTATTTTTATGTGATGCTGAGGATCAAATCCAGTGTCTCACATGTGTGAGGCAAGTGCTCTGCCACCGAGCCACAACCTAGCCCCCTTATCTAGCTTTTAAGTGGTGTGTCAGACAACTTAAAGAGTCTATAGCTGCACAGAATACACCAAAAAGAGAATTTAAAAAGAAAAAAGAGTTGGGCATGGTAGTGCACACCTGTAATGTCAGTGGTTTGGAGGCTGAGACAGGAGAATCACGGGTTCAAAGCCAACCTCGGCAATGGTAAGTGAGACCCTATCTCTAAATAAAATACAAAATAGGGCTGGGGATGTGGCTCAGCGGTCAAGTGCCCCGAGTTCAATCTCCAGCACCCCCCCAAAAAAGAAGCTGTGTTCAGTGGCACAGGCCTGAGGCTGAGACAGGAAGATTCCAAGTTCCACGGACAGCTTCAGCAACTTAGCAAGGCCCTGAGCAACGTATTGACACCCTGTCTCAAAAGAAAAAGGGCTGAGGTTATAGCTCAATGGTAAAGTACCCTAAGGTTAAGTCCCCAATACCAAAAAGAAAGAAAGAAAGAAAGAAAGAACAGCTCCCATCAAAACACATACATACATTGACAGATAGATAGGCTACAAATTTAATTTTAAGTTTTCTAGCAGCCAAGCAAAATAAGAAAATCAGCTTATCTATTCCCAATGTGTTTAAATAAGATTAAAAACTAAATGCTCAGAACTAGAACTAATTCTAAAACATTAAAGGAAATTTTTCCTGAAGACCTGCATAAAGTAAATTCTATGCAAAAAATATCTTCTCTAGAGAGTAAATGAGAATGAACTGAGTTGCTTAAGTGCAATTAAACAAAAGAAATTTAATGAAGTCAATATAATCCCTTCACTGATCTGGTTTAACTCAGAGCAGTAAGATTGGATGAAGTGTGCATCTTTCAGCTAGTCACTATTAACACTTTACAGCTAAATCTAGTCAGCTTTATGGCTGACTCTTTACAGCTAATTTCTCTTTGATATAGGATGAGAGTGAATTCAAGGCAGCAAGTAGTAGTTATGTTCTATAACAATATGCATGCTTTTCTTGATCTTTTCCATGTTTCTACTTGTCTACACCTATGTTTTTTAGTATCATATGTGTTACCATTATAAGCTACTTTAAAACCTCTGTATGCAAATACACATAAAACAATTTATGTTTTCAATAAGCAACTACTGAAAACAGTTTTCCTGGTAAGGCAGTCTGACTTAAGCAGATATATCCCATTACTAGGAAACATGACACCAAGTTCTATTCTTATTGGCAACACTACACCTTGTGTAACCTTGGGCAAGCTACTATGCCAAATTTTGCCCTAAAATACGACTGGCTAATTATGCGTTGTTACAATCTGATGTTTAAGATTATGTTATTTATCAATGGTTGAAGTTTCTTTAAAAATAGGCATTGTTATTGGGCTAGGGATATAGCTCACTTGGTAGAGAGCTTGCCTTGCATGCACAAGGCCCTGGGTTCAATCCCCAGCACCACACACATACACACACACACACACATAGGCATTATCAGTATAGTCCATAATTTCTTTTGCTTTCATGAGTTTCCAAAAACTGCATTATTTCACAAAATGCTTTCCAATGGGAGCTATTTAAAAATATATGTCAAGCCCATGTCTGTGTATCATATTCATCTTCAGTCAATATAGTATTCCTCTTTTTTTGTGGTGAGTGGATGGTACCACAGATTGAATCAGGGGCACTTAACCACTGAGCCATATCCCCAGCCCTATTTTGTATTTTATTTAGAGATAGTGTCTGAGTTGCTTAGCACCTTATTTTTGCTCAGGCTGGCTTTGAACTCACAATCCTCCTGCCTCAGCTTCCTAAGCTGCTAGGATTATAGGCGTGTGCCACCACACCTGGCATATTCCTGTTTTTAATCATAAAGTAGTTATAATGAAATGTTATGAAAAGACAGCAAGATGCTTCTAATTTAACACTTTCCATTAGCTATACCTACATATGTGCAAGGCATAATCATTACCATCAGCTGTAGTTGCTTTTTGGTGAGGCATCAGCATGGCAGCAAATTCTTGAAGTTGATTTCCTCTGATGATCCTATCTAGGTACATTTTCTCTAGGATCCCATATGCAGCAAGTTGCTGGCACCTTTCATCTTTAAAAAGAGTAGCTAACATCCGAGAACGCTGCTGTCCTAAGGGAAACATAAGCATCAAATACTTTTACAATGTTTCTTCAAAGAAAAACAATCATAATTTATGATCTCATTTTTGCCTACCAAAATACAGTCAATCCTCATTAATCAGAGTAGTTATGTTCTATAAACAAAATTTCTCTAGGGTTCTCAATTTTTCAGAAAGTAAAAAGATTTTAACATTCAAGAATTAGAGAACCAGAAGTATTCAAAGAAAACATGAAGAAACTGAATTTTAATATATATTAAATATATTATATATAATATATAATTGAAAATATATGTATGTGCATATAACATATATATATTAACTATATATTATAAATATTATATAGTATATATTTTATATATGTATATACATATATTTTAAATACATAATATACAAATATATAAATATGAAATAAATGTCAGAGTAGGAAAAACATTTCTAAGCAACACAACTAAACCTAGAAACCATAAGAGAAAGATTAATAAATTTAACTATATAAAAATTAGAGATTAGGGTTATAGCTCAGTGGTAAGAATACATGCTTGGGACTGGGGTTGTGGCTCAGTGGTAGAGCACTTGCCTAGCATGCATGAGGTATTGGGTTTGATTCTCAGCACCACATATAAATAAATAAAATAAAGGTCCATTGACAACTAAGAAAATATTTTAAAAAAAGACAAAGACACACACATACACATATAAAATAAGCTTCTGGGGAACTTTTTTTTTTGGGGGGGAAGGGTGGGGGGATGTTAAAAACCAAGCCAAAAAATTTGAAAACAAATTTGAAATATTTTTATTAATCACCTTTTATATATAAAAAGCTTCCACAAGTTATCAAGAAAAGGATGAACAATTCAAAAAATGGATGGCCAATAGACATAAATACATAATTCAATCAGAAAGAAAATACCGGTTTTTCAACAATGATATTTTTTTAAACACATAAAAATTTGCTTAAGAACATTCATAACAAATGAAATGTGAATTAAAACTAAAATGAGACACAATTTTTCATTTATCAGATTAGCAAAGATAAAAAAAAAACTTGGTAATACCTATGTGAGAAATCAGGTACTCATGAACTTTTTTTTTTAGTGTAATATTAAAGGGCAATGAATAACTTATATTAAAAAGTGAAAGTGTATATTAAAAAGTTAAAAGATGTTCCTTTGCACCTGGGAATTTAACCTAAAGGTATACTTACCATGTGCATAATTACTATAACATTGTCTGTCACTGACTATATACTTTATGATCAAGCCAGAAAATAGAAAATCAAAATGAATGTGTGTACTGACACAAAGATCACTATAGTATTTAATCATATGAAAAAAGTTGCAAAATTGTGTATCATGCCATTAATTGGGTATAAAAAGTACTTCTGTATTGCAAGAAGTACTAGGAAGAAGTGATAGTTCTTTAGAAAATGAAGCAACACCCTGTTTATGTACTATCATTTTCGCAACAAAAAGTAAGTAAGACTACTATTTCATAAAGAACAAAATGCGTGGCTTGAATTTGTCATTGGGCTCTCAACTGAATATGGTCCAAGACTGAAGATTTCAGAAGGATTTAGAAAAGTCATGGTTCCCCTGAACCCTTCCCAAGTACTGGAAATGGAAAACAGGGCTTCACACATGGAAGGCAAAATCTCTACTGCTGAGCTGTATCCCCATTCCTAGAATAAGCATTCCTTCTCCTGTTTTATTTTTTGTACCATGGATT
Organism: Callospermophilus lateralis; assembly: GCF_048772815.1. Taxonomy (NCBI): domain Eukaryota; kingdom Metazoa; phylum Chordata; class Mammalia; order Rodentia; family Sciuridae; genus Callospermophilus; species Callospermophilus lateralis. The sequence continues at coordinate 63,934,437 of NC_135312.1, read as the reverse complement.
GCACCCAGGGATGCTTAACCACTGAGCCACATCCCCAGTCCTTTTTTTATTTTTCATTTTGAGACAGGATCTTGTTAAATTACTAAAACCTGGCTTCGAACTTGTGATCTTCCTGCATCAGCCTCCCAAGCCACTGGGATTATAGGCATGTGCCACCGTACCTGGCAGACATTCCTTCTTATTGTTCTTCCTAATGTCTTTTAAGAGTCCTTTGTACTTGAGTGATTTACCTGCTTTAGTTGAGTAAAAAGTTAATTCATTATATTTATTAAAGAAAAAGCTGGTGTGGAAAGGAGGATCACCAGTTCAAAACCAGCCTCAGCAACTTATTGAGGCCCTAAGCACCACACTGAGATCTTGTCTCTGAATACTACACAAAACAGGGCTGGGGATGTGGCTCAGTGGTAAAGCACCCCTGGGTTTAATTCCCAATACAAAAAAGAAAAAAAGTATGAATGCCAAGTCTAAAACATGCATATTAAATTTTTATTTTTTTATTTTATTTTTATTTTTTATTTATTTATTTTTTTTTTGAGAGAGAGAGAATTTTTTTAATATTTATTTTTAGTTCTTAGCGGACACAACATCTTTGTTGGTATGTGGTGCTGAGGATCGAACCCCAGCCGCACGCATGCCAGGCGAGCGTGCTACCACTTGAGCCACATCCCCAGCCCCATATTAAATTTTTAAAGTTAACAATTCATTTTATTGCTGTTTTTGACTTATTTAAATACCTGCTAAATTTATCATATTTATATTAAGACTCCACTTAAAAGACATTCCTTGCTAAATTTTCCAACAGTAATCACCCTAAAATTATTAAGCAAAGATAACTAACTTCATTAAGCATAAATTATGTGTTTACCTGCTGATGCTAAGATGGTACAGTGCAAAGCATGTTTTAAGGCCTCTAGTCTTTCACTTTCATGGACTATAGTCTTGTAAGAAAGCTCATTGTACCTTTGTGCAGCTTCAATGAATTTTCTTCTATAATCAAGAACACGTGCATAGCATACCTAGAGAGAAGGAAAATGTTCCAATTAGGGGCAAAATTAAAAAACAAAAGCAATAAAGAATGACACATAAACAAAGAGAATTTCTAAAATAAAAGCTCTTATCAGATGATCTGGAACATACAGTATGATTCTCCAATACAAAAGTTTATCTGTTACCTTATAATGTATCTGTAACTGTTCATTGGTTGATTCATTCTGAAGTAATGATGCCCGATTTATGTAAGCCTCAGCCTGGACGGGATCATCATCCTCCAGATATAGCCTAGCAATCTTCAGGTAAGTCTCCAGTTTATAATCTACATTGTACTGTCTACAACATATCAGAAAAAATACAGAATGATTTGATATTTTATAAAGAAAATTTTTAACAATAATAAAAAACATTATTTTTCCTTTCCTATATATACTGTTAATATAAGGAAATCAAACTTTTTACTGACTTATATTACAGAAAATTTTAACATAAGTTTTATTTCATCATATTGGTCACATTATATTTTAGTTGCTTATAATTCTCAGATAATCTCATAAAGCAAGGATCTTGAAAGAACAACTGCCAATTCTGAGGCATATCATATACTACTAGTGGGACTATACTTGGCATAACTTTCCTAGAGAACAATTTTTGGCAATATGTTCTTTAACCTTTAATCCTTTAATTACATATGCTCTTAACCCACTATATTTTATCTCCAGAAAAAAAAAGAATCCTAAGAAGATAATCAAACCCACATATTGATATACAAGAATATTCATTTGTACAGTTATTTATAAATATCTGTAATTGAAAAGAAATGAAATCACCTATTATAGTATTTATGGTAGTCAAGTTGTGGTACATAAAAAGGTAGAATACTTTTGTAACATAAATATAGTTAAAATAATTACTCTGATTATAGTCACCATATGCTTTTTGCTAAATGAAAAAATGAAATAAAACAGTATGTTTTAAATACCATTAAAATGTATTTCTATATACATATATTAAAACAATAATAGCAATTATGGTAGCAGGTAGGATTATAGGTAATTTTATTTTCTTCTTTATCCTACTGGTCACATTTTATGCAGAGAATATATAACTAAAAATCTTACACACTTCAAAATCCACAAAATTTAAGATTAATTCTCACAGAAAATTTACCCTTTCTACTGACCAGCAAAAGTGCTTTTTTGTGAGGGTACCAGGAATTGAACTCAGGGGCACATGACCACTGAGCCATATCACCAGCCCTATTTTGTATTTTTTATTTAGAGACAGGGTCTTACTGAGTTGCTTAGCACCTCGCTTTTGCTGAAGCTGGCTTTGAACTCACAATTCTCCTGCCTCAGACTCCCACGCTACTGGGATTACAGGTATGCGACACAGAGCCAGAATCAATCATTTTTTAAAGAAAAAAGTTTCCAAGCTGGGAGTGGTGGTGGACACCTGTAATCCCAGCAACTCAGGAGTCTAAGATAGGAGGAAGTTCGAGACCAGCCTCAGCAACTTAAAAAGACCCTGTCTCAAAATAAAAAATAAAAAGGGCTGGGGATGTGGCTTAGTGGTTAAGTGCTCCTGGGTTAAATATTCAGTACCAAAGAAAAACAAAGAAATAAATTTTCATTTATTCAGTCTATATTCTTGTCTCTTAATTTCATAATTCCCATCTCCTACCCACAGTTACAGCTGATTATTTTGATTCTGACTTCCCTAAGAAAACTGAAGCAAGGAGTACTTGCACAAACTTGATTGCATCAATAGCAATTGCATCCATATACTCTGTGTCCCTAGTGGTTACTATCATCACTGGAAAGCAATTTTGCCATCAGGGAACATGTGGCAATGTCTACAGACATTTTGATTACAGATAGTAGTGCTATTGGCATCTGGGGAGTAGAGGACCAGATGCTTCAAAACATTTTGCAATACACAGAACAGCCTCCACAATGAAGGATTATCCAATCTAACATGTCAATAGTGCAGAGCTAAAGCAACGCTGCCACTGATGAACTATCTATGATGCCCCTCTGTGAACCCATTCCTCTATTAAATTCCCTTCCCCTTTTGGCTATTTCTTTAAGAACTCTTTCCCCAACTCCTCAATATCAATTTTTTTGCTTTCCACTAGATCATAAAAGAAAAAAATTGCTTCTTAGCCTAATCTACACTATTATCTTCTACCCTATTTCTTTGCTTCCTTTTTGAAAACTACCCCAGAGTCTCCAATTCTTCTCTTCCATTCTCTGTTAGTGTATGTGTTGAGAGGCAGAGTGGGGGAGGGGGGATTTAACTCAGAAGTACTCTACTCCTAGCCCTTTTTAATTATTTTTTTTTTTTTTTTAAGGTAGGGTCTTGCTAAGTTGATAAGGCTAGCCTAGAACTATGAATCTTACAGCACACCCCCTCAAGCTCTTCTATTCTCTCTTAAACTATTCCAGGCTTTCACTTTTGTCAAGGTCACCAGTGGTCTCCATATTACTAATTGCCAATGGTTAACCCTCACCCCTCAACATCATATATGAATACTCGCTCCTTCTTGATACAAATTCCTGATTTGGCTTCTAAGACAGCACACTCTACATTCTTCTGTTCTTATCCCAATGAATTCTCATTTACTATATCTTCCTGCCCCTGATCTCTTACTGTTGGAGAGTTCCAGTCCTAGGTACTCAGTCCTTTTCTCTTTTTACATTCCCTCTTCTAGGGATTTCATCTAACGGCTTTAAATTTCATCTATATACCAATTACTCCCAAATGTATACCTCTAGCCCACACCCTCTTCAGAACTCTATACCTCTATATTAATATATTCAGCTCCCTATTAGATATTTCCATTTAGCTATCATATGTACAAAAGGTAACTCTGGATCTTTTCATAAACCTATTCTTCCCCACTCAGGACACAGCAACTCCACCTTTCCAATTACTCAGGCCAAAAACCAGGGCTTATCTTGACTCTGTTTTTGGTTGTTGTTGTTGTTGTCATTTATTTATTTATTTATTTATTTATTTATTTATTTATTTGTAGTTGCAGATGGACAGCATGCCTTTATTTTGTTTACTTTTATGTGGTGCTGAGGATCGAACCCAGGGCCTCACTTGTGCAAGGCAAGCACTCTGCCACTGAGCTACAGCCCCAGCTCCTTGACTCTGTTTTGAACATTCCATATCCAAGCCACCAGAAAATATACATTCAACCTTAAAAACACGTCCAGAATCCAACATTTCTTAGAATTTTCATCTCATCTGTATTAGTACACAATCCTCAACTAATATTTTTACTTTGATAACTGCTTGTCTACAATTTATTTCTCAACCCAATAGCCAGAGTGATTCTTTAAAATTTAAGTTGGACATGTCACTCTTCTGTTTAAAATCTTCCAATGGCTCCCCCTCATTTCACTTAGAGCCAATGGTTTTACAATGGTCTATAAAGATACCATATACTCTGGTCACCAATACTCTCTGATCTCATCCTCTATCTCTCTACCCTTTTTTACTCCACTCTATCGACACTGGCTTCCTTGCTCTTCTTAGGAAAACACTCCAAGAAACCTCCCACCCTTAAAGCCTTTATATTAATCACCCCTTCCAAGAGTAGCTGGTGATACTTTTCCCTCAGACAGCATATAGCTACTCCTTTATCTCCTCCAAGTCTTTGAAAAAGTGATATCAGGACCAACATACCATCTTAGTCATCTATTTAGTGATAGATATAACCTGCTCCCACTTAGCCCCCTTACTTTTCATTTTTCTGTAGCACTTTTCACATTCTAACATACTATAAAATTTATTAAATTGTCTGCTTTCTGCACTAGAATGTAAGAAAAAGTATAGGCGAACAATTGTATATATTTTCATCCAATATCCACTATTTACTATACTTTTGTCCTGTTTCCAAAGGAATTCCCACCAACACTTGGGCTGCATTTCTCCAGTCTTCTTCTTTCTCATATATAGATGCAAGATGCTGTCTTATGGAAGCAACCTGGAACAGTAGTTATACATGTTAAATTATTTTAGCTGACATTAGTAACTAATCAAACAGATACATTATTGTAACAATGCTGCCATTCAACAAATTAAGATGACCAGTAAATAGTAAAAGTTTATCTAGACCACCCAAAATTTTGAATGAATTTTGCATTCACAGAATTACAAATAGTGAGCTAAAATAACACACTTCTGCAAGTAAATTAAGGCAATATTTTAATTTAAATGTTACTACATACATGCTTTTGTTACTACATACATGATGCTGGAGTTTTCCTGCTTTGGGCCTAATAACTTTATGGATTTTAAAAATTGCCTAAAGAACAATATTTAGTTCATAAAATAAAATATTAATACATGAGCAATTATCAGCTGGAATTACAATATCCTAATATTTTTTTGATTTTGCATTATGAAATGTTTGGCATACTGTTTTGTCAAAAATGAAAACAAATGATTCCTCCTTTAAGAATCTAGTAACATCAGATTCTAAAGTAATTTCTGCTATCTCAAATTCAAACTCCACTGCTATAGATTTTTACCTGCTCCTCAAATGAAATGACTCTAGGCTGGATCTTTTCCAAGGTGAAATGATAGATTTCTTTGGCTGTGCTATCAGGCAGGTTAGGGAGATGTGTGCAGAAATCAGTCAGCAACTGTCTCGAGATCACAAGACTGACATTCTCATTTACCACTTGTTTTAAAAAAATAAGAGGAAAAAAATAGTAATTCATAAATTTTCATTAAGCAATCAACCTTTCCTTAAAATTAATACTAAGACAAATCTACATTAGGGCACCCTTCAATGCATTATTCAGGGATTTCCATACCCTTATTTTATATTATACAATCAGTTTTCCTTTTGCTGAATTACTTGATTATAAAATGAATATACCCAAACAGTAAAGATACCATGGGTATTCAAAGAAACAGATATGTTTGAAAGAAGCTTTGTTTAGTGGTTAAGAATTTTATTCTCTTCCTTTTTTTTTCTTCAAAGCAAAGGCATTGAAACACCCATATTTTTAATGTATGTGCTTATATCCCACATAGCTTAAAAAGATGTTAAAAAAATATATAATACCAAAGTGGATCAAAGACCTAGGTATTAGACCAGAGATTCTGCACCTAACAAGGAAAAAGTAGGCCCAAATCTTCACCACATAGGATTAGGCCCCAATTTTCTTAACAAGACTCCTAAAGGGAAAGAAATAAAATCAACAATCAATAAATGGGATGAATTCAAACTAAAAAGCTTCTTCTCAGCAAAAGAAACAATCAATGAAGTGAAGAGAGAGTCTACATTTGGGGAGCAAATTTTTGCCACACGAACATCAGGTAGAGCACTAATTTCCAGGATATATAAATAACTCAAAAAAATTAACACCAAAAAAACAAACAACCCAATCAATAAATGGGCTAAGGAGCTAAACAGACACTTCTCAGAAGATATATAACTGATCAACAAATATATGAAAAAATGTTCAACATCTCTAGTAATTAGAGAAATGCAAATCAAAAATACTCTAGATTTCATCTCATGCCAGTAAGAACGGGAGTTACAAACAAGGGCTGGGGTTGTGGTTCAGCGGTACAGCGCTCGCCTGGCATATTGTGAGGTCCTGGGTTCAATCCTCAGCACCACATATAAATAAATAAAACAAAGGTATTGCATCCACCTACAACTAAAAAAAAATATTAAAAAAAAAAAAGAAGTGTTGGTGAGAGTGTGGGGGAAAAGGCACACTCATACTTTGCTGATAGAACTGAAAATTGGTGCAACCAATATGGAAAACAGTATGGAGATTCCTTAGAAAACTTGGGATGGAACCATCATTTGACCCAGCTATCCCACTCCTCGGTCTATACCAAAGGACTTAAAGACAGCATACTGCAGGGACACAGCCACATCAATATTTATAGCAGCATAATTCACAATAGCTAAATTGTGGAACCAACCCAGATGCCCTTCAATAGATTAATAGATAAAGAAACTGTGGTATATATACACAGTAGAATATTACTTAGCATTAAAAGAGAATAAAATCATGGCATTTGCAGGTAAATGGATGAAGCTGGAGAATATCATGTTAATTGAAGTAAGCCAGTCCCAAAAAAACAAATGCTGAATGTTCTCTGATAAGTGGATGCTGATCCATAATGGGGGGTCGGGGGAAGAATGGAGGAACTTTGATTGTGTAAAGGGGAGGGAGGGAAGGGAAGGAAGGGGACATGGGGGCAGGAAAGATGGTGGAATGAGATGGCCATTATTATCGTAAGTACATATATGACTGTACATATGGTGTGACGCTACATGGTGCACAACCAGAGAAATGTAAAGTGTGCTCCATTTGTGTAGGATGAATCAAAATGCATTCTGCTGTCATATTTATCTAATTAGAACAAATAAATAAATTTTCATAAAATTTAAATAAAGCAAGTATTGCAGTACAGTTAACACCACTTGTACTTTCCAAATAAAGACAGAAAGAACTTCAGTCAGCATTAGATGTATCAACATTATAAATACTTATGAGATATTCCTGTATGTGATAAACAATGAAAGCTCTGAAGCCACATTGTTTCTACCATTCCTGATTATATAACCTCAGAAACTTCTTTCTGTGCTTCTATTTTCTCATCTGTAAGATGAGGATAATACCATCTACCTACTTCATGAAGCTTGAATTCAATAATATATGCAGAGCACTTTAAACAATACTTGGCACATTGCATTTAACAAATGTTAATTACTATTAACACTATTATTATATTTTTGTTTTCTTTGGTGGTACTGGGGGTTGAACCCAGGGTCAGGCTCATGCTAGGTAAGGGCTCTACTATTGAGTTACATCCCAAACTATTATATTTTTTTAAATGTATTATGCTTGTGAACCACTGCTTAAATAATCCAAGTTACTATGAAAATAAATGATGATTCAAAAGTTGTTCAAATGATATGAATGATTTTAACAGTAGCCTCCTTTTCTTGGGGGATCAGTGGATTCAAAGTTTTTTTCTTAATATTTATTTTTTAGTTGTAGTTGGACATAATATCTTTATTCTATTTATTTATTTTATGTGGTGCTGAGGACCGAACCCAGGGACTCGCACATGCTAGGCAAGCGATCTAATGCTGAGCCACAACTCTAGCCCCAGGATTCAAAGTTTATGTAAAGATTTAAGTTTATAAAAAGCATTATTCTTTTACTACTATCATGCAATGTTCTCAATAAAGTCACTCCAAATGGTTTTCTGAAATCATTGCCAGTCTTTCTCACATTGCAGGCTCTGATTTTTTGAGGCAGTAACTTATAGCACTTATAATTATTTAGCTTACAAAATATTAATTGGAATTCATTATTAGATAATACTGGATGTGACTTAAAAACACTTTTAGTATAATCGCAACTATACATTTATAAAACAGAAAGAAATTACTACACAAATTAGTATGACTCAGGGAAATATAAGTAAATGAGGACACAAAGTCAGAAACCTAGTTTCTTATCTGGGCTCTACTACTGAGCAGCTAAAAAAAGAAAAATCACTTCATCCTGAGATTCATTTTATAATATACACAGCATATCTATACCAATACTGTCTAGTCACAGGATTATTAAAAGGACTCTTAAATGGACAATGTAAGTGAAAACACATTGTGAACTATAAAGTACTACCAAGTACTATTAATATTGTTAAGTCATTATAAATTCCAGCCTAAGTTTTGAGTAATTGTCAAGATAAATAGATATGTCTGAAGTCAGGGAGTGGGGAAAATTAGATCTCAAAAAATGAAAATTTCTAGTTTCCAATTCAAAAGGAAATTTGTAACATTAATAAACAACATCTAGTACATAAGACTTACTACTTGATAGGTACTTTTCTAAGCACTTTATTATGTTTATTAACTTTTTTAATCTCCCAACAATTATACAAAATAATTATCATATGCTCATTTTTGAGGAAAAGGAGGCACTAAAAAGCTAAACAACTTATTCAAGATCATAAAATAGCACACCAGAAATTTAATCCAAACCATTCTCTTTACGTTATGTTAGACTGTCTTTCATCAGGTACTATATCAAAACTACACAAAACCTTCATTGGGACGGTAATTTAGAATATAATTCACTGAACAATAAACAAGTTATAAACAGACTAAAAAATTTAGAATCAATCGATATCAATGCATTTTTAACATGGATACTTTGATATAAAATAAGGTTTTAAAAAGTTTTAAAGTACTAGCTCAAAAATACAAGGCAAAATTGAATTTTCATCCCACTTACTTGCTTCCACAAAAGCTTTCAGAGCTTCTAGTTGTTCTGCACCCGTTAACTGAATGGCTTTTTCCAGAATCTGACGATACCTAAAGTAATATTAAACAAAAATAATGTTCAGAAGTTACTGTGTTTTTTAATGGAAACTTTGAGATATATTTATTCATTTCTAATGCTAAATTTGATGTGTTTATTCATTTCTATTTACCTGATTGTTTCTTTTTTAAAAATGTCTTTATTTTATTTTTTTTAATGCGGTGCTGAGGATCAAACCCAGTGCCTCAAGCATGAGAAGCAAGCGCTCTACCACTGAGCTATAACCCCCAGCCCCACTGATTCTTTCATAGTACTCTAATTTGCAGTATTCTTTATAGTACATCAGGTTTTAAGTTTCCAGTCCAACACAATACTAAATCTATAATTCTAAGATGTTACTTCTAGATTTTAGTACAATATATCATACTTTTAAGAAGTTTTTAAGTCCATCAAAAGACTGACTCTATAACTCTACGTTATTAACTCTAAGATATCATTTTTTCTTGAAACTTTTAGTTTTGAATTCAAACTAGAAAGTCAGTTTCAAGTGTCAGGCATGCCTGTAATCCCGGCCATTCAGGAGCTGAGGCAGGAGGATCACAAGTTTGAAACCAGCCTCGGCATCTTAGCAAGACCCTATCTCAAAATTTTAAAATAAATATAAAAAATGGATCAGGATGTAGCTCAGTCGTAGAGGTTTGCCTAGCATGTGCAAGGCCCTGGGTTCTATCAGAGTGTCAAAAAGAAAAAAATAAGCTATATTTTCCTTCAACTATATATTATATAGATACATTATCTGGGGCCATCCTTATGGACCTAATGAATCTAGGGTCATCAACAATAGAAATATTATTGTCCAGGTCACAGAACCAAACATTAGAACCTGAATGTTTCTCAGGGATGCAATGGGGAAGGACTGTAATCTCAGCTACTGGAAGGCTGAGGCTGAAAGATTGTAAATGCCAGGCCAGACAGGACAATTCAGTGAGACCATCTCTAAATTTAACAAATTAAATAACAAGGGTTGCTGACAAATACACACATACAAACATAGAACATATAAATTAAATTTTTCCATATATTATTAGGCATGGTGGTGCAACCTATAATCCCAGCAATCCTTAGGAGGCTGCGGCAGGAGAATCACAAATTTAAGGCCAATCTTGCCAACCTTGTGAAATCTTGTTTCAAGATAAAAATTAAAAAGGGTCGGGGATATAGCAACCCAGGAGTAGAGCAATCCTGGGTTCGATCCCCACTACCAAATGTTTATTAAGCATCTATTATGTATATGAAACAAAGTTTAGTACACTTTGATTCCTGGTTTCTTGGCTCTTGAAAGGATTTAGAAGTAAACAAAACAAACACTAAAATGTACCAAAGTCATTATTTAGATTCAAAATGAGTGCTGACTGAATGTAGTAATAGTTCTTCCACTTGATGAGCAGATGACTGCACTAATCTTCCCTCAAAAAATAACAAAAACAATATAAGATGCTGAAAGAAGCCAGGGGCAGTGGCACATGCCTATAATCCCAGTGACTCAGAAGGATGAGGCAGGAGGATTGCAAGTTCGAGACCAGCCCCAGCATTTAATGAGGCTCTAATGCTTATCATTCTTCAACTGTTTCAAAATAAAGTTCCTGTTTCAAAATAAAACGGGCTAAGGATATGGCTCAGTGTTTTAGTGCCATGGGTTCAATCCCCAGTACAAAAGTTTAATAGCATAAAATATTCCAATAAGAAAAAGAAAACAGGAACACAAAGGTGAACCACAGCTTCTGCCTGATGGCACTGATGGTATTTGCTGATAATGGCAAGATAGCTAAAAGGTACAGAATAGCATTTCTGGTGGGGACAAGGGTATGGGTTCTGCTTTGGGACTGCTTTCAAATTTGCTGGGAACACTGACAGTCAAGTTGCAATATTTGGCCAACTAATAGAGCTGGAAAAATGAACACTTTGGGAGTAAAGTTATAAATTCTATTCCAAGGATCATCTAGGTAAATCAAAGAATTCTGAAGCCTTTTTCCTAGACTATTGGTGTCCTCAGGTACCTGGAAGAAAGAAATGAAAATCCTCTCTGAAACATAGCATCTTAGACCTCCAAATACCCCTAAAAATATATTTTTAAATAATTCACCCAACAAAGATTAATAAGGCACATTATAATACAGCTAGAATCAACAAAAGTGACAATAGCAACAACCAGGGAATTCAGATACTGAAGTTATTGGAAGGATTATAATAGATTTATACTTACCATTTCATGGAGATAAAGACAAGCTTTTAAGTTTCAGCAAGAAATTGTGAACCAGGCTGGGGTTGTGGCTCAGTAGTAGAGTGCTTGCCTAGCATGTGTGAGGCACTGGGTTCGATCCTCAGCACCACATAAAAAAATAAATAAGTAAAATAAGGGTATTGTGTGTGTGTGTGTGTGTATACACACACACACATACATATATATAAATATACATATATATATATATGTAGATGTATATATATTTTTTAATTAAAAAAATTTTAAAAGACACTGGGAACCATAAAAAAGTATCATTTAGAAAAAGAATCGCCAGAAATTATATAATTAAAAAATATAACCAAACTTAAAACTCAGTGAAGTACTTAGCAGATTAGACACAGTTGAAGAACTGATAAACTAGAAGGCAAATCTGAAGAAACTATTTAGAATGAAACAATGAAATGAAAATACACAAAAAAGAATAAGAGACATAAGAGGTTATGGTAGGTGGGCCTAACAGGGATTTCACTGGAGCATAGAAGAGAATACAAGATGGTGCAGAAGTAGCATAGCTGAAAGAGACACAGCTAAAAACTTCTCAGAACTGCTGAAAGAATACAATCCAGTGATTCAAGAAACCCAGTGAAGCTGAGCCAGGATAAGTTGGTATTTACACAAGTGGCCACAATTCTTTTATTTCCCTTTCTAATGTGACTTTGTAGCTCTTCAAATTAAGAGGCAGAGTTTTTCCCCTGTCCCTGACTCTGAACTTGGTTGACCAATAGAATATGATAGAAGTGAAATGCCAGTTTGGAGCCTAGACCTCAACAGACCTTGAACCCAGGGGCACTTTACCACTTAGCAACTACATCTCTGGTCTTTTCTATTTTTGAGACAGGTTCTCACAAATTGCTGAGGATCTTGCTAAATTGCTTAGACTGGCCTCAAATTTGCTATCCTTCTGCCTCAGCCTCTGAAGTCACTGGGATTACAGGTGTGTAGCAACCACACATAGCTTAAATGTCCCTTTGAAACCCTGCTGTTGTCATACAAAAAAGGCCCAGACTAACCTACTGGCTGATGAGATATGTGGCCCTGTCAAGAGGCCAGCCAATGCACAAAGGCAGTGCTGCTCAACAGAGGGAACATTTGGGAGACAAGATAATTTGGAATAGAACTATCCACCTTCGCCCAAACCAAACTGTCAACCTACAGAATTGTGAATTAAATAAGTGGGGTAGCTTATTTCACAGCAAATACTAAGGGGCATAGATAAATAAAAGAAAATCCATATACACATATCAAAATAAAGCTGCCAGAAATTAAAAAACGAGGCCAGGCAAAGGGACCCACACCTGTCATACCTGTGGCTCAGGAGACAGTGGCAGGAGGATTGCAAGTTCAAACAGAGGCAGGAGGATTGCAAGTTCAAAGCCAGCCTCAGCAACTTAACAAAACCCTGTCTCAAAATAAATAAATAAATAAATAAAAAGGCTGGGGACATTGCTCATTGGTTAGGCACCCATGGGTTCAATCTGCAGTGTATATGTAAAATTTTTAAAGAGATTAAGAGCTAATATTTAGGACAGAGAAATAATTTCTAGTAACCTCTTCATCTTTTAAGAGTTCTAAATATTTCAATTTAATGACAGTGGGAAAAGCATACATTCCTGGAAAAAAAAAATCACTATCTAAAATGTAGTCCAGTTTGATGAAAATAACACAAAAAGGTAGATATGTTTAGTTAGGAGCTCTGAGACAAGCAAGACAGGCTGTATTCCAGCTCCACCACTATGTGACCTTATATTCCATCTTTGTGTCTCAGTTTTCTTCATATGTAATATAAATATTATATATTTATGTTACATATGAAAAATGTAATATAAATATATTATAAAATAAATATAAATATTACATATAAAAAAACTGAGTTAAGTATTTTAAAATGTAAGTACAGTTGTGCTTAGTAGACAGAAGTCCCTAGCTATTAACATTTACACTACAGATAGGAGTCACAAAACTATTGTATGGAGATTAACAGAGAATCAGAGACTAGAACCAGAGTTAGAATGTCATCCAATCTTATCCTTCATTTTATATGTGTGTGTATTACCATTTAGAAAAATTTATATATTTATTTATTTTTGTATTCTCCATTTTTAACGGTTTTATTTCACTTTATATTAGAAAGTTCTGATTCAAAGTCTACCTATATGGAGTAGAGTACAATCTATTTCATTTTCTGAAAAACATATTTTCTAATAGGCAAAGGCAGCTAAGAGGTGTCCCACTACTAATAGCTTCTTGTAAAATAAAATGTTTAGACTCTGAAGTCCTACTATCCTCCTCTAGGAACCCTCTATATCCCAGAACTGGGAAGGGGAAAAAAAGGACATATTTCCATAGGATTAAGTCAACAAAGATCTATAATCCATGACCTCACACCTGCCCTCGAAGAAATAACATTCTAAAACACACAAAAAAGAAATTACATTCTAGTTAGGGAAGAAGATGGACGAATTAGTGTTATATAGAGATCAATATAGGATGCCACTAAGCATAGGATGAACAATTAACTAGATGGTGTGTATGGATGGATATGAGTATGTAAGTTTGCTGTTATTCAGAGAAGTTTTCCAGGAAGAAGTAATATCTGGCACCAGATGCTGTGGCATGCATCTGTAATCCCAGCAATTTAGGAGGCTGAAGCAGAAGGATTGCAAATTTGAGGTCAACCTCAGCAAGCAACAAGATCCAATTTCAAAATTTAAAAAAAGGGGGCGGGGTGGGGGGGTCTGGGATTGTTACCAGTGGTGAGCACCCTGGGTTCAATCCCTAAGACTGGGAAAAAAAAAAAAAAGTAGAAACATCTGCCTGAGTTTTAAAGAATCAAATCAGTTTTAGCCAAGTAAGACAGACCACCACAACAGCTATCTATTTAAATGCTTCCTCTGAAAGCCCTCCTTCTCTTCTAAAGTTTTATATGAGATAATGAACACAATGCATGACATATACAAAAATATGCCTATAATATTTGCAAAAGTGCATTTTGTATGGCTTATTTCTTATACCAACTTTAGACAGCTGTGTTAATTCAAAGTTATAGAAAAGCACTTCTAACTGAATTTTTAACAAGAAAAGCAGTATAGTCTGGTAGGTTAAAAATGAGCTTTTTAAGCCAGGGATGGTGGCACATGCCTATAATCCCAGTGACTCAGGAGGCTAAGGCAAGATGATCACAAATTTGAGGACAGCTTCAGCAATTTAGTGAGGCCTCATCTCAAAAGAGAAAATAAAAAGGGCTGAAGATGCAGTTCCATGGTAGAGTGCCCCTAGGCTCAATCCCCAGTAATACCCCAGCTCCCAACCCCACCAGAAAAGAGCTTTTTAAAATAGGCAGACCTGGGTTCAAATACAAGCTCTGTCCTTTTCTAGCTGTTCATTGATTCAACCAACATTTTTTATTTGTTTGTTTGTTTATTTATGTGTGTGTGTGTGTGTGCATGTATGTATGTATGTGGTGCCGGGGATCGAACTCAGTGCCTCACGCATGCTAGGCAAGCACTCTACCACTGAGCTACAACCCCAGCCCTACTCAATCAACATTTTTTGAACAACTACTGTTATAGATATGCTGCTAATTACGGGATCACAGAATATCAGTTTTAGAAAACCAATGTATTCCATCATTCTTCAGGATAGAATCTTTTGTTACCCAGCTTCTAACAAAAAACCTACAACTGATTTATTTCAAGAATATTTCCCTCCTAAAATATGTAGCTGAATGAACTGTTTTGTTAAGAGGATAAATACCCTGACACATTCTTGCCAAGAGAGAACCAGATATATACATGTAGGCAAGGACAAAACTTTTCTCAGAAAGCAGCTATGAAGGAGTTGTGGACTAACACTGCACTAGCTATCAGTTATCAACCAAATTATTTCATTTAGTCTTACAGTAACCCACAAGGTAGACTGTTACAGTAATGGCTTCTAATGAATCACACCTCCCTCTGTCCATGTTCCTTTGCAATGTCACTTTGCCACTAAAGAGGTAGTGAGCTGGGCACGGTGACACATGCCTATAATCCTGGTGGCTGAGGAGGCTGAGTCAGGAGGATCATGAGTTCACAGCCAGCCTCAACAACGGCCAGGCACTAAGCAATTCAGTGAGACCCTGTCTCTAAATAAAATACAAAATAGGGCTGGGGATATGGCTCAGTGGTTGAGTGCCCCTGAGTTCAATCCCCAGTACCAAAAATAAATAAATAGGTAGTGGTAAACTCTATTTTCCTTCCCCTTGGGCTGGTCTTGTGACTTATCCTGATCAGTATTAGAGAACTGATGATGGGAGCTTCTACTCTCACCCTCTTGGAACACTTGCATGAAGAAAGCCCCAGCTAAACTACTGAATAATTGACTATATGCAAAGACATAAGAGACTCAGCCAACAGTCAGATATGCACATAAATCTACAGCCAAGTTTCCAGCTGACATAATATGCATGAGTGACCAACTCAAGATCAGCACAACCCAGTCAACCCACAGAATCCTAAGAAATAATAGTTGTTTTACACCACTAAGTTTTTGGGTTGTCTGCAGTGCTGAGGCTCAAATCTGGGGCCTTCAGTATGCTAGGCAAGTGCTCTACCTCAGAGCTATATCCCTAGCCAATTTTTGGTTTATTAAACAGTAATCTGTAACAAAAGCACCCCATAGGATGCATATCATTGTTTATCTCCAATTCAGATCTGAAGAAGTAGATTCTTTTTTTTTAATATTTATTTTTTAGTTGTAGATGGACACAATACCTTTATTTTATTTATTTATTTTCATGTGGTCCTGAGGATCGAACCCAGGGCCTCAAACATGCTAGGCAAGCACTTTACCGATGAGCCACAACCCCAGCCCCTGAAGAAGTAGATTCTAAGCTGAAGTTTCAGAATTTTGCAAAGGCTTGAAAAAACAACAACAAAAAGATACACTAATATACTTATTTGTTGTCCAACATAATAAAAAGCAAAATAAGTATGGTGAAATATATAAGCTGGTTTTACTTCATCCAAATCTATAAAAATTATGTGCAAAAAGGATTGAGCCATGAAGACATATTCAACATATTCCCAACCCATCGAATAAGTCAGTATGCATTTATTGGCCACTTAAAAATAGTAACAACAACCTTTATGGTATTTTCTATGTGCCAAGTACTGAACTAAGTTACACACACACACACACACACACACACACACACACACACACACATTTTGTCCTCAAACAACCTCAGACAAGAATAAGTCCGATTATTATCCCAATTTCCCTGGGTGGCAAAATGCTTCACAAAGTAATTAAGCCCAAGATATACAGCTAAATTTTCCAATGGTAAAATTAGCTTACGTTTAACACCAGGGAAAAGGGAGCACAGTCCATATGAAACATATTCATGATTTCAATGTCCAGGTTAGAGTAATAGATCAAAGCGATCCCAGCTGCCAGGATGTGAATATTAGGATCATTTGAGAGTCATACTTTAAACAGAAAACAAGTTCATCAAAAAATAGAAATAATGCAAAATCTGTAAAGAAACTATTTATCCACCCACCTACCTAGAACCCTGCTGAACAACTGCCTGCAGGACAGGCACATGTCACAAATTTTAACTTAACGAGTGGATCTAAGCATTTTAAATGGTTCCTGCAAACATTAGTATTCTATATATCCTAACTCGCACAAGTACATTTTGCCTATGTGCCCCTCCTTAGAGTTGGTGAAGGAGCGAAAGTATCCAAAACACAAGGATACCCAGATGATGGACGGAGTGGTTCAGAACGACATGACAGCAGCCATACCTCCTCAGCCTCCGTCAACCCTGAGAAGCCATCTCCTCGGAAAACTCTGCACCAAGACCCCAAAATATAAAATTCCCTACACCAAAAGATGGGGAGCGTCCAAAAAGAAGTAGATTTCGGGTGAATGGCTGACCAGGGAAGCGATATTGGGGAAGGCTGTGAAGGCCGAGGGAAAAATCTCCTCTCTACCACGCTTCCAAAATCCAAAGGAATCAGTACGGATGTTAACAAGGACTGAAAAAGTTGACAGTCATCCCAAAATTAAGAACTTGAGGGCCCCTGCACAAGGTCCCCCTCCAGCTTTCTGCTGCTCCCAACATTTGGCTCCCCAGCGGACTTCAGGCCCGCCCCCTTGGTCTTCAGGCCCGCTCCTAGCTTCACACCTGAGATCTTTAGTCACCTCAAGAAGAACAAATCGATAGCTTCCCTTCCAACCTCTCTACTCCTCTGCTCCAGAGAAATACTCACTTGCCCGCCAGATCTTTATGAGAGCCGCTCGAATTCATGAGCTGGGCCAAATCCTGTCGCACGGCTGCCGCCATCTTTCTTCCAGCTCAGCCAAAGCGGCTGGGCCTCCTGCAGCCAAAAAGAAAACGAGTGTGGTCCTCCAGAGTGCAGCTAGAGGGAACCCGAGATACCACAGGGTAACAGCTTTGTGGGCCAGAGCGCCGTGTGTGGGAGCCGGGTGAGCTAGCTCCGCCCCCAGGGTTGATGACGCAAAACTCCTTTCCTCACGTCCGAGACCCGCCCAGGTCTCTCCCACAGAGACTCACGCTCCGACTTGGGATTGGCTAATGAACTTCAAGGCAGTGTGTCTCTTGTGCAACTTCAGCAAGGGCCGGGTACGTTTAACTACTGTGTTTTCATTCAGTTCCGTTTCTCAAATCTGTGGTGGACTGTTCGTCGTTCTTAAAGTCAGCTGTCAAACTACCTGTGGTAAAGAATGACATGTTTCTATTTCATCACAGTCCGAAGCTCTTAAAAATTAAAAAAAAAAAATCCCCATTCCCCTTTCCATCCTAAATCTTTTTAAAGGGTTCATCGTACATCCCACTTTGTCCAGGACAGTGGCATTGTCTGTGTTCTCCTGAAATAATTATTAGTAACACCCCCTTTCTCTTTAGAAACAGTTGCAATTGAATGACAAATTTTATGGTTACCCTACCTTATATGGGATTACACTCACTACTCTTCTATCCTTATATAGAATTTTTCTACAATTACAAGCAGATAAATGTAAATTGTTCCTTTTTTAAAAAACACCATATTACTGTTCTGCCCTTTATATTTCATTTTTCCTGGGGATCTTACCATATAACTCCAGTCTTAAAATGTCATTATTTTTAGAGCTGGAAAGTATTACTTAATGAAGGTATGTCATAATTTGTTTAATCCTGTTAGGACAATTGTTATTTTTAGTAAATCAATGCTGAAATCAGTAACTTTGTACAAATATACATAAATATTATATACATAATATATAAAGCATATATATTCCGGAAATACACACATACACACACACACAGACACACACACACACACACACACACACACACACAGTTTCCCAGAAATCCATTCGTGAGTCAAAGAATAGACACAATTTTTGGTAGATATTGCCAAATTGCAATTTATAGGAATGCTATCATTTTGCTTTCCAATCAGAAAATATAGGAGTGCAATTTCATACAGGCTTACCTACAAAAGATGTTAAACTTCAGGATTTTTTCCATCTTGATATGTGAAAACTGGCATGTTCCCTCTTTGGGAAAGGGAAAAGAAGACTTAACAAGAAATTCCTTTTTTCTTTTTAAGTATTTATTTTATTTTTATGTGGTGCTGAGGATCGAACCTGGGGCCTCACACGTGTTAGGTGAGCGCTCTACCGCTGAGCCACAATCCCAGCCCTAGAAATTCCTTTTTTCAAGAGTAAGTTGGAGATTGCCCACATTAATTTAGACCTCATTCCATTGGCAAGAATGCATAGTGACACTGAGACTGGAATGTCCGTTTCCAGTTGGACAGTCCTATGCCCACACAAAAGAAAGGACAGAGCTAGTGAGACAATCAGCAGTGTCTACTAAAACCTGTCCCTCCAACCACCTAATTATCTATGTGTTCTTCTCACAGAACATACTCCCTTCATTCATAAAGAGTAGAGTTCAATTACTCATTTAGTTTTGTCAAAAGACAAAATTATAAAAATTTAAAGATCATAATTGGCTCCTTCCCCTCCCCCCGTACTGGGGGTTAAAACAAGGGGCACTTTAGCACTGAGAA
This sequence comes from Callospermophilus lateralis, assembly GCF_048772815.1. Lineage (NCBI taxonomy): Eukaryota > Metazoa > Chordata > Mammalia > Rodentia > Sciuridae > Callospermophilus > Callospermophilus lateralis. The sequence continues at coordinate 63,914,758 of NC_135312.1, read as the reverse complement.
ATATCCACAATTTTTAAAAAATTATGAGACAGGGTCTGCTAAGTTACCCAGTCTGGCCTTGAACTTATGATTCTCCTGCCTCAGCTTCCAAGTAGCTGGAATTACAGGCATGGACCACCATGCCCCGCTTAATTGTCTTTACATTTTATCTAATAATCAGTCAACACTTCATTCCACAAATAACAAATGTTCTAGTGAATCAAAGAAAGGGACTTGGTGTTTTGTTTGTTGTTTTGGCAGTGCTGGGATTGAACCCAGGGGTGCTCTACAACTAAGCTACATCCCTATCCCCTCCCCATCCCCATTGTTTTTGGTTTGCTTGTTTGTTTTTGTTTTTTTTTTTTTTTGACATTTTAAAAACTACATTTTTATTATTGACACATAGTAATTATACTTATTTAAGGGGGACATTGTAACATTTTAATACATGTATACAACATGTAATGATCAAATCAGGGAAATCAGCATATCTGTCACCTCAGACATTTGTCATTTCTTTGTGTCGGGAACATTCAAACACCTAAGGCAAGTGTGGTATCAAACAAGAGACCAAGGCAGGAGGATCACAAATTCAAGGTCATCCTCAGCAACTTACTGGAACCCATCATGGGCATGGTGGAAAAATGCCTGTAATCCCAGCGTCTTGGAAGGCTAAGGCAGGAAGATCATAAGTTAAAAGCCAGTCTCAGCAGTTCAGCAAGACCCTCAGCAACTTAGCAAACCCTGTCTCAAAATAAAAAAGTCTGAGGATGTGGATCCATGGCAAAGTGCTACTTGGTTTAATCTCCAGAACCAAAACAAACAAACAAACAAACAAAATCTCACCCTTATCATGAATAGAGACTCAGATTATTTCCACCATTAAATCTCTGTAGCTTTTAAGAAAAGCTTCCAGCTTTTCAGAATTTTCTTTTCCATTAACTACTTGATTAAGAATCCCTTTAACAAAGAACAGAGACTTCTAATCCATAATGAGAGATGAAGGCCTTTTCCTCCTGGGACACTTTTTTTCCACACTGGATATCTTAACCCTGGTTGGGCCATTAATTCAGTTTAATGGATCCTGATCTTTGGCAAATTATCAAAACTATTCTATATAAAATATAACATAAGTAGAATAGAACATGTATATAAATAATACATATTGCATATTGATTATTATGTTCTGTAGTTTACATATGTATATATATGATATAAATAGAAGACTATATGATAGAAAAGGAAAGGGAAGAGGACAGAACATATCAGAATTCATCCCACTTGGGTGTCAGGGCACACTCCTGTAATCCCAGCATCTGAGAAGCGGAGGCAGGAGGACTGCAATTTCAAAGCCAGCCTCAGCTAATTAGCCAGGCCCTGGCATGCGTGAGGCCCGAGTTCGATCCTCAGCACCCCATACAAAGATGTTGTGTCTGCCGACAACTAGCACGGGCGGGACCCAGGTTCGATCCTCAGTACCACATGGAAATGAAGGCATTGTGTTGTGTCCATCTACACCTGAAGTCATATTGCTTGTAAGTTGCAGACAAAAACTTCATCGGGATACCAGGGGTGCTCATTTCCTCAGCCCATGCTCTCCTGCTGTCACAGAAAACCTGTTTTTGGTTTTGAGGGGGTTTTGTTTTGCTAAATTGCTTATGCTCACCTCAAACTTGCAATCCTCCTGCCTCAGCCTCTCAAGTAGCTAGGCTACAGGCATGCACAACCACACCCAGTGGAACTTGATTTTATAGACTGAAAAGGGCTAAAGTACACAGACAAGAAATGAAAGTGGATTGGTTATTTCAAACTTACTTTTTCTTGTGAGGCTGAAACAGGGAGACAGAACAATTGAAGAATAGCTGATAGGTTAACCTTAGTTTACTTCAAGTTACCTTTTGTGTGTGTATGTGTATGAAAGGATTAAAGACAGAGGGAACTTCATCGTCATGCCAATTGAAACTAGCCTACTTGGGAAATCTCTCTAATCCTGATTTCTCAGAAGATCAAATAAACAGCTTAGTTTCAGCTTGGTGACATGGAATTTAAACGTGAGTAACTCTATTTTTATTTTTAGCCTGGTCTTTTGGGGGCTAGGGCAGAAGTTTAGCTCATAGCAATGTCTCCTGTAATTTTTATTTGACAGTTTTAACATCAGCTCTACATCCAGGATTTCTGCTTATGTAGAGTCCTCTCCATCAGTTGGGATGTGGCTTTTTATTATCCAGAGACATGCATATAGACTGTAAAACAAACATCAGCCCCATGCCCACACATGTAATACAAAACTATAGTAGAGTAGAAACAGGACAACCATAGTTAAAACTAGAAAAAGGAAGCATAAGAGAAACAGCAATTATTGGTCCATAGCAATGGTAGGGTCTTGGACAGGAATTATGAACAACTTACTGCCCTGGTGTTAGAATAAGTTATTCTGCTAGACATTGGTAGTGCTAAGAAGATTTCCATTGTATTCTTAGGCCCAATCTTTGCCCTTTAAATACAGTAGTTCCCCCTTATCAGCAAGGGATAGTTCTAAGATCCCCAGCTGGTGCTTGAAACCACCACCAACACCTAATTCTGGGATTTTTTTCTACATACACATACCTCTGACAAAACTTAATTTATAAATTAAATAAGGCAAAAATTATAAATTATAAATTAAATTAAGCAAAGTAAGAGATTAACAGTAACTACTAATAAAGAAGAACAGTTATAACTGAACACTGTAATGAAAGTCATGCAGGGCTGGGGATGTGGCTCAACCGGTAGCGCACTCGCCTGGCATGCGCGTGGCCTGGGTTCGATCCTCAGCACCACATACAAACAAAGATGTTGTGTCCGTCGAAAACTAAAAAATAAATATTAAAAAAAAGTCATGCAAATGTGGTCTTGCTTAAAATATTGTTCAGTAGAACTTAGCAACTTCAGCATATGATTATTTTTTTACTGAGTTGAGAACTTTCACCTTTTACTTAAAAGAAGTTGTTCACAATGTATCTTTGGCATATCAGAATTGTCAATATCACTACCCTTTGTACTTTGGGGCCATGATTAAGTAGAATAAAGATTACATGAACACAAGCACTGGGATTCTGCAACAGTAAATCTAATAACCAAGATAGCCACTAAGTGGCTGATGGAAGGGTAGCACATATATTGTGGATACACTGGGTAAAGAGATGATTTGTTTCCTAGGCAAAACTTGAGCAGAATAGCAAGAGATTTCATTATACTGCCCAGAATGGTGCTTAAGTTTAAACTTGTGAAGTTTTTATTTCAATAATTTTCTACTTGATATTTTCAGACCACCATTGACCACAAGTAATTTAAACTACTGAAAGTGAAGCCACAGATAAGTATCTACTACCGTACAAGTTAAATAGATGTTGAGTATATTCCCCCTTTCGGGATGAGTATGGATTGAACAATTGAGGGCTCTAGTAAACCAGGCTTTTCTGTGTGTTTATTTTTAACATAATTCCATTAAAATTCAGTAAGCTTTGACTTAATGTGCCAGTAATGATACCCAATGTTCTTTCTAGAAGTCATTGTTAAACCTGCCCTATTTCCTGGCTCCAATGCTCAGTGCATTCTTTTTCTTTCTTCTATAGTTTTTTTGTTTGTTTGTTTGTTTTTGCAGTGCTGGGTATTGAACACCAGGGCTTGTGCATGGTAGGCAAGTGATCAACCACTGAGCTATATCCCCAGCCCTCTCTTTTTAAAAAGAAATTTGTTTTTCACAATTCTCTAAACTGGAGAATCATTATCAAGATACTGACATCTGGAGAGAGCCTTCCTGCTGGATTAGAATGTGGCAGAGGGCACAACTTGTCAGGAGGGCAGGAGTGTTTCTGTTTCTTACTCTTTCCCCTTCCTTTGTTATAAGATGTTCCTTTATTGAAATATTTTCCTTGACACTTGCTAGCCAGGAATTCCACTGCACCAGTATGGACATCATCCATGATGCCATGAAGGTGGAAGCCATCAACATTTCAGCCAACATACTGGACATTCCTCCAGGATCTCTTAAACAATTCCAGAGAGTTGTCTGGCTAAAGATTGGTGTTGTGACTGGCAGGGCGAAACACACTGGTAATCCCAGTGACTTGGGAGGCTGGGGCAGGAGAATTCAAATTTGAGTTCAGCTTCAGCAATTTAGCAAGGCTCTCTACAAGATCCTGTCTCAAGGGCTGGGGATATAGCTGAGTTGAGTTGGTAGAGTTCTTGCCTTGCATGCATAAGGCCCTGGGTTCTAATTCCCAGCCAAAAGTCCCTGTCTCAAAAAGGGCTGGGTATAGCTCAGTGGTAGAACACCCCTGAATTCAATCCCCAGTACCACAAAAAAAAAATTGGTGCTGCATCTGTCAGGCAATATTGACAATCTCACCAAAAGTGATATTTCCACCATGTTTAATGTTTTTCTATTTCTTTCTGTTTGTTGGCACTTCCTTGAGGGTATTGATAGACAGGGCAGAAGTAAAAGGTACCTCTTCAATTTAGACCTTTCTGTTCTGAATGGTCATTGTAATCCTCAGTCCCAGTTACCTGTTGCCTTGGTGACTGTAAGATTGCCATCACCAACCCTTTTTGGAGACAGACCCAAGGGGCTTATCTCAGAGGCCAGGGAAGACTAGCACCAACCTTATCACCAGTCTACCTGTTGGGGTCAAAGTTGGGAGGCACGTGGAGGCTTCTGGTATCAGAGAACCCAGATTTGGGACAATCTGAAAAAAGGTAAATCTTGGTCTCCTCTGAGCCAAACTCCAAGAAGCCAATGCATTCTTTAATGCCTGCCCACTTCCCTTTTTGGTAGTGGGGATTGCAGCCAGGGGTGCTCTACCACTGAGCTGCATCCCCAGCCTTTTTTTTTTTTTTTTTTTTTTTTTGAGAGAGAGGGTTTGCTAATTTGCTAAGGCTGGCCTTGAGTTTGGAATCCTCTTGCCTCAGTCTCCTAAACCCTGGGATTACAGGTGTGTACCACCACACCCAGCTTTAATGCCCAATTTTTAATGGTGGTAGCTTTGAAATCATCTGAAACAAAATCTTCAATGAGAGGATAACTATTAATTTGATTTTGCTTAGTGTTATATTTATTTTCTTCTGGGTTTTTTCTTGTTGTTGTTTTGGTGTGTTTGCCAAAAAGTCTTAATGAATTATGTAAATCTCTAAGTCAGGTGTTTTCTACTGTTACTTAGGGGTACATAAACAGTTTTTTTTTTTTACCTTTATTTCACTCATTTATTTTTATGTGGTGCTGAGTATCGAACCCAGGGTCTCGCACATGCGAGGCAAGCGCTCTACTGCTGAGCCACAATCCCAGCCCCTGGTTGTGTTTTTTTTTTTTTTTTTTTTAACATAGTGAAGGTCCAGAATTTCTGGACATTATATTTTCTTTTTAACTTGACTTAAAATTTGGTTCATAATATCTTGCTGAAAGCAACAAAAACAGCAATATACACAAGCTGGCTCTTCCCAGACACTTCTCCTAGATCTACAATCTAGACAGAGAAGTTTTCTGCCCTCCTAGTTATTATAAGCAGCATTTTATTGAATGTTTTGACATAGAAAGTACTTTTCTTGCTAGACTACACATTTCCCCTACCTAACTTTAAAGAGACTGCTGTATATTTCTAGGTTTTACTTATAGCAGTGAAAAAAACAGCAAACCTGGATTGCCCAGAAGGGCTGTTCTTTCTCCCTCTTTTCAGTTGCTTAGCAAGAAGTTAGCTAGGAACATCTGACTTAACTTGAGGGAAGTGCATAAATCTTAGTTCTCGTTCTTTTACTATGCAAAACTTGGCTCCCGGCCTAAACCTAGTGAATCAAAACTGTCGCATTAATAAAATCCCCCTAGTAATTATTTCACAGTAAAATTTGAGAAGCGTCTAGCAGATGACCACACCATTGGTGTATAAACTCCTCTTACTAAACTCTGGTCTAGTTTAGTTCCTGTTCCTGTCTGGGGATCTCCTACTGTTACAGTCAACTAGATGATCTCCACCTGTTTTAGTCAACTTTTTTGCTGTAGTCACTAAAAGATCTGACTAAAACAATTTTAGGGGAGGAAAAGTTGAGGGTTCATCGTTTCAGAGGTCTCAATCCATACACAGTAAACTCCATTCTTCAGGGCTCAAGGTGAGGCTGAACATCAAGGCAGAAGAGTGTGGCTGAAGGAAGCAGCTCACAAGATGATCAGAAAGCAGAGAGACTTCACTCTCCATATACAAATATATACCCCAAATCCATGCCCCAATGCCCTACTGCCTCCAGCCATACCTCACCTATCTTCAATTACTACTCAATTAATCCCTGTCAGGTGATTAATTCACTAATTGGGTTAAGGCTCTCACGACCCAATCATTTCCCCTATGAACTCTCTTGCATTGTCTCACACGTAAGCTTTTGGGGGACCTCTTACATCTAAACATCATAATATCACCCTCTCACAACTTTCCTACAAATATGCAAAGGAAATCATCCTGGGATTTCTTTTTCTGGCACATCTTTTATTCCATGTCCACGTGCTCAGCTCAAATATACCTCACCATAAAAGAAAAAAGATCATAGATGTTTTGTATGTAATTTGCTGTTTACTTCGCACTTAAGTCTTTACACTTATTCCACATTAATTCTCTCTCTCTCTCTCTCTCTTTTTTTTTTTTTTTGGTGGTGGTGCTGGGGATTGAACCCAGGGACTTGTACATGTGAGGCAAACACTCTACCAACTGAGCTATATACCAGCCCATCTTTTAATAATATTTCTATAGTCATTATGATTGTCTGAAACAAGTTCTTTATTAAATTCCTCAGGAAGGACTCATGGAAACCAAATTCCTTCATGTTCTGGTACATTAATAATTAGCTTGTGCTATACTTTTATGTTTCAAAATCAGTTTTGTTAGATATAGTAAACTACTTAAATTTCTTGAGAATCTATTTTAGTTATTGTTGTTTTGTTTTGTACTGATGGAACCTAGGACTTTGTGAATCCTAGATGAGCTCTCTACCACTGAGCAGTCTCCACAGACCCTTCTTGTGAATCTTAATGTGGTACTTACTCCATTCTCTTCCGAATAAGTAATGCTGAAAAAAAATCTTTTTTTTTTTTTTTTTTTGGTGTCAGGTATTGGATTGGATTCAAGGGCACTTAACCACTGAGGCACATCCCCAGCCCTTTTTACTTTTTATTTTGAGACAGGGTCTCACTAGGTTGCTTACAGCCTCACTAAATTGCTGAGGCTGGCCTTGAACTTGCAATCCTCCTGCCTCAGCCCCCTGAGCTGCTGGGATTCCAGGCATGAACCATCACACCTGGCACTGGAAAAAAAAATCCATTAGAGTTTTCTTTTCTTTCACTTATAATTTCTGCCTAGCTGCCCCAGTTTTTTTCTCTAGTCTAAAGTCCAGAAGTTTAGTAGGCTGTTCAATGTTGGTCATGCTGGGCTAATGTTCTCAGGTCACAGTGTGCTCTTTCAATGTAGAGTTTCAATTTTTTATAACATTTTCTTTAGTTATAATTATTTGTACTTGTTTTATTCCTTTGGTTTCTTTCTTCAGAAATAATTATTTTATATATATTTCATATGTTAGATCTTCTTTTGCCTGTCTTTATATCAGTCACTCTTAATATCAGTCACCTTTCCTCAAAACATTTTTATTAGCTGGGCACGGTAATCTCAGTGGCTCCAGAAGCTGAGGCAGGATGATCATCAATTCAAAGCCAGATTCAGCAACTTACCAAGGCCCTAAGCAACTTAGTGAGACCCTGTCTCAAAATAAAATATGTTTAAAAAAGGGCTGATGCTCAGTGGTTAAATGTTCCTGGTTTCTATCCCTGGTACAAAAAAAAATCAAAACAAAACATACAATGGAGTCTATCTACATGAAGTTGTAAATCAGACAAAAGTAATTTATGGTAGTATAACATGGGAAATTGCCTGGAAGGGGATAATGGGAAACAGTGATAGAAATGTACTACATTGTTCATGGAGGTATGGGTTACATAGGTATATGAATTTATCAAAATCTAGCAAACTATGTACTTAAGACATGTGCATTTCACTGAATATAAAGCCTTAATTTAAAAGGGAACAAAATTATGCTTTTTGTTTCATACTCTAATATATATGTATTGAATTTAGTCTTCTTTAAATTTTTTATTTGTTCCTTTTAGGAACAAATATACATGTATGTATGTCAAATTATACTCTACTGTCAAATATACATGACAGTAGAGTATAATTTGACATACATACATGGAGTATAACTTATTCTAATTAGGATCCCATTCTTGTGGTTGTACATGATGTGGAGTTTCACTGGTCATGTATTCATATATGAACATAGGAAAGTTATGTCCAATTCATTCTACTGTCTTTCCTATTCCCTTCATTCTCCTTTGTCTAATCCACTGAACTGTACTGAATTTAGTCTGAGTGCTTCTATTTATGCACTTACATATTTATTTATAATTTAAGTTGTCTTTTGTCTTCTCAGAAGTTTTAATTTATTAGAAGCCACTTGTTCTCATGGTTCTGCCTTGCTTCTTCATGGCTTCTGGGTTCCCTAATGTAGACTTCCATCTCCTTTGCCTATTTTTTAGAGCTGAGATCCAACTGCAGGAATACCTTAAGTGACAACGTCATGGGGAGTGGAAGTCACAGTACTTCCTGTCTCGTGGAGACTGTGACTCCTTGTTGAGGTACCTGGAAATAGCCTCTCTGATTCTCACTTCAAAAGTTAGTGGTTGATGTGAAGAAGCTTTTTAGTGTGATACCATCCGGTTTATTGATTCTTGATTTTACTTCTTGTGCTTTAGGAGTCTTATTGAGGAAATCGGTTCCTGGGTCAACATGATGGAGAGTTGGGCCTACTTTTTCTTCTACTAGGCATAGCCACATCGATGTTTATAGCAGCTCAATTCACAATAACTAACCTATGGAACCAACCTAGGTCCCTTCAACAGATGAGTGGATAAAAAAATGTGGTACATATACACGGATGGAATATTACTCAGCCATAAAGAAGGATGAAATTATGGCATTTGCTGGTAAATGGATGGAACTGGATACTATCATACTAAGTGAAATAAGGCAATCCCAAAAAACCAAAGGTCAAATATTTCACTGATATGTGGAAGATAACTCACAATAAGAGGGGAGGGGAAGGATAGAAGTTCAGTAGATTAGACAAAAGGGAATGAAGGGAAGGGAGAAAGATAAGAACAAGAAAGTAGAATGAATGGGACATAACTTTTCTTTGCTCCTATATGAATACATGACCAGTGTAACTCCACATCATGTACAACCACAAGAATGGGATCCTAATTGGAATGGGTTGTACTCCATGTATGTATAATATGTCAAAATACACTCTATTATCATGTATATCTAAAAATAACCAAATTTTTTACAAAGGAAAAAAACAGTTAATGGGGTTGGGGTTGTAGCTCAGTAGTAGAGCACTTGCCTAGCATGTGCGAGGCCTTAGGTTTTATCCCCAGTGCTGTAAAAACAAAACAGAAAGAAAAGATAAAAGAGCAAGAAGGAAAAGGAAGCAAAAAGGAAAGAAAAATTAGCCTTTAATCTACAGAACAAGAGAAGTTTCAGCACAACTGTTGTGTTTCTTCAAAGCTGCTCTGGTGTCAAGATGCCCAGCAGGTCCTCTAAGGAATACTACCAGAAAAAGCCCATACCATCTTTCTATTTGGAGGTTCATGGATCTTCATAGGTTACACTAATTCCTATCCATTGTGTTTTGTTTTTTTTTTTTTTTTTCTGGTACTGGGGATTGAACCCTGGGGAGCTTTACCACTGAGCTACATTGCCATCCCTTTTTATTTTTTAATTTGAGACAGTGTCTTGATGGCCTCTAACTTGTGGTCATCTTGCCTCAGCCTCCAAGTTGCTGGGATCACAAGTGCCATAGTGCTGTCTAATCCATGTGTTCTGACCCTCTTCTCTTTCTCACTATAACCGGAGACTTTGTTATACCATCCAGTGGCCACTTGTGTCTGTCTGATGACTCTCGTTTATTCATATTTCCAACAGGTTACATAGTTGAAATTGCAATGGGAAAGGAGGGTAAAAGACATGTGATAGGCTGATTTTTCTTTTTCTTTTCTTTTTTGGTACCAGGGATTGTACCCAGGGGCTCTCAACTCCTTTTTTATATTGTATTTTGAGACAGGGTCTCACTAAGTTGCAGAAGCTGGCCTTGAACTCTAAATTCTCCTGCCTCATCCTCCCAAATTTCTGGGATTCCAGGTATGTGCCACCATGCCCAGCATCTGATTCATTTTTATAAACCGTCTGATGCCTAGAAGTCTGAGCCTTGTACTTAATAAGCACTCAAAAATATATGTGAAGTCAGATTGGTAGCACAGACTTGTAATCCCAGTGACTCAGGAGGCTGAGGCAGGAAGATAACAAGTTCAAGACTAGCCTTGGTAACTTAACATGACCCTGTTTCAAAATTTAAAAAAATACTTTAAAAGAGCTCTGTGGTAGAGCGCTCCTAGGCTCAATGCTTAGTACTGGGAGGAAAAAAAGGAGGAGAAGGAGGAGGAGGAGGAGGAGGAGAAAAGAAGTGGAGGAGAAGGAGGAAGAAAGAAAAGAAAAAGAAAATGTATGTTGAATTGAATAAAGATAGGAAACCTAGAAAATATCCATATCACTAAGTTTGATGTTTCTATCTAAATCTCCCTTTCTGTGTTTGCTACTAAAATCAAGATGCACACAAATCAAGGGTTGAGTAGGAATTAATCCCGGTAAACTGGAAAAGATGTTCCAGATATGCCAACTGTGGGAACAATGAGAAGCAGATAGTAAACCTTGGGTTGGCTCCGAGAGCCAGAGGATAAGTAGGAAAGGGTGATTTAAGAGAGTAAGAGTGGCTGTTCTCAGTAAAAACAAAAAAGCATTATGCCTTGGGGCCCAACAATAGAGATCCTCAGAGCCTCGAAGTTAAATAACACCTGGATGTCTTTATGGTTTTGTCTAAGCACAGAAAGCTAGAAAAAGCATCATTGCCACTTCAACAACAATAAACTAGATAATCTATAAAATCATAACTTTGAGATCCTTCTTAATTTTGGATCTCAAAACTGGCCTGAAATATAAGGAAAGGTGCCTCTAAAAAGAGATGAGATGCAAACAATGGCTAATCTGTGGCAGAGCATGGGAAAGGACATATGGAAGCCATGCAAACAGCAAAGGAGAAATCAACTAAATTATTAAATAAGTTGCTAAGACTTAATGTGTGCTGGTATGCTTACAGAACTCAATGGGAGCCACAATCAGGGAAATCCACATCCACTCACAGGCTTTTCTCCATGAACCTGCCCTGGACACTCAGGACAAAGATTAGGAGCAGGGTGGAAGAGAAAGTGTTCTGGGCAGGAGGTTATTGGCCTAGAGGAGAAGACTAGTTGCTCTTGCAGGAAAGACAATAAACATCCCAGACCTTAATTCCCTAAGAAGCAAGACTTATATTGATGAGGAAACATATTGAAACAGAATACTCTGTTGTTTCCCTAGGGACAGGTGGAAACCCATTGCAACTGATGGAAAAGGAAAAGGGGAAAAAACCCTTCTGCCCCTGGAGGAGGGACTGGAAACTGTCTTGGACCCTGACTATTAAAGATCTTAAGCTGGGGGAGGGTCAGTATCAGGGGTAAAGCCCCATCCAAGGTCCAGGGACACAGAGCCTACCTAGGGCTGAAGTCAGAACAGGACCACAGAAAAACTGACTCGCTCCCCCACCAATCCCAACCAGTCTAGTAAGCACCAAGTAACAAGCAGTTTACTGCTGGGAAAAGAGCATGAGCTTGGAGAGAGAGACTCTGGGTCCCAGGAGCACAGAAAACTTAATCTGAAAGTGGAAGGGCAGCATTGAGTAAACAAACCAGCCCTCATCCTAAGTACAAAATAACTCTAAAGGAATTTGAAAATGATGGTTCACTGGAGGTAACCATAGTAACAACAAAACCCAAACCAAGCTCAACTAAAACTCAACCTTTCACATAAACAGCCTAGCAGAGATGCATGCCCACTTCCAAGTGTAAATATTATTTACCTCAGTCTCTTCTACGCATACAAGAGTCCAGCAGTCGGTCAGTAATTATGAGAAATGTGTTATACCTTCTCCACACACACACTAACACCCCGCATCATCAAGTGACAAAGCAATCCAGTTGGGCATAATGGTTCATGCCTGTAATCCCAGCAACTTGGGAGGCTGATGCAGGAAGATTGCAAGTTCAAGGGCAGCCCCAGTAATTTAAGAAGACCCTCAACAACTTGAAATAAAATATAAAAAAGACATGGGATGTAGAGTGGTAAAGCACTCCTGGGTTCAATCACTAGTACAAAAAAAAAAAGAGCAATCTAAAAGTGTCAGAACTATCAGGGAAAGTAAGAAAACTATGATAAATATGTTAAAGCTTCAATAGAAAATATAGATAACATGAGTGAACAAAATAGAGGTGAAAACAAAAGAAAAATTTAAAAACAAAATGCTAAAAATAAAGACACATCAACAGAAATGAAGAATATCTTCAACAAACTTATGAGTAGACTTAACATAGCCAAGTAAATAATCAGAAAACTTAAAGATAGGTCAATAGAAAGAACTCAAATAAAGAACCAAGGTTGAGGTGGGGGGAATAAAAAATCAGGGGCAATAGAGGACAGAGAGCATCCAAGAGTTATGGAACAAAATAATCCAACATAGATGTAATGGAACTTGTATTAGTCAACATTGTTACTACAACAAAAACCTGGGGCAGCTGACTTTATAAAGATGAAAAGTTTACTGTAGCTCACAGTTTTGGAGGTTTAAAGACATGGTACCTGCATCACTCAGTCTGGTGGTATGACCTCATAGCAAAGGGCAATGCCCAGAGTATGTGTCAGAGGGAGCACTCACATTTAAAGTCAGGAAGCAGAAAGGCGATGGGAGGAGTTAGACTTTCTTCTTTTATTTATTTTTAAAGCAATGAGGCCCTGAACTCCTGGGCTAAAGGACTAATTGGGATTATAGGCATATACCACCATGCCCAGCTAGATTTGCTCCTTTTGTAACATTCCTCTCTTGAGAATTTAAGGAGTTGTATGAGAACTACCAAGATCTCCCACTAGGTCCCATGTCCCAAAGTTTCTACCACCTCCAGTATTGCCCCCTGGGGACCAAACGTTAATCACCAGGAACCTTGGGGAACATTCAAACCATACCCAAATCACAGAATAATCCAAGGAGAAGAGAGTAAATAATAAGTCAGGAAAAAAAGATTTGAAGAGATAATAATAAGAGTTTTCCAAAATTATGAAAGCTATCAAACTGTACATCCAAGGAATCTCAGAGAACCTTCAAAAGGATGAAGTACACATAGTACATATTCATATTATTGGAAACCAAAACCAAAGATAAGGAGAAAGATCTTAAAGACATCCAGAGTTTTTCAAAAGACATATTACAAAAGCTGGGGGGAAGCTCAGTAGTAGAGTGTCCTGGGTTCAATCTCCAGTATCCTCTACCAAAAAAAAAAATTTTTTTTTTAAACTTTTAGGCTGGGTGCAGTGGCATATGCCTGTAACCCCAGAAATTTGGAAGGCTGAGGCCAGAAGATCACAAATTCAATCCCTGGTATTAAAAAGAAAAAGCACTTGGGAAGAATATCCTTCTTCTGTGGCTGATATTTGTATATTATATGTTTTGATTTGGGTACTGGGCTTTGAATCCAAGGGCACTTTACCACTGAATTACATCCCCAGTCCTTTTTATAATTTTAGATGGGGTCTAACTTGCTGATGGTCTAAGTTGCCAAGGCTAACCTCAAACTTGTGGTTCTCCTCCCTCAGCTTCCCAAATCCCTGGGATTATACTACCAAACCTGGCTGTATATTGTATGTTTTATGCTGGTGTGCTACTAGTTGACAACCATGAGAGACCAAATCCAAGAATAAAACATTGAAGATGGTGGAATGGAGAGGAGGAATTAGCTGGATTTTTTAAATGACATCTTTGTAGAATTACCCTAGAAAAACTTATAATATTAAACAAGAATGGTATTTTATAGTATGAATGTATGTATGTATGTATTTAGTTAGTTACTTACTTACTTATTTATGGGTATCAGGGATTGAACTCAGGGGCATTCAACCACTGAGCCACATCCCCAGACCTATTTTGTATTTTATTTAAAGACAGGGTTTCACTGAGTTGCTTAGCACCTCGGTTTTGCTGAGGTTGGCTTTGAACTCAAGATCCTCCTGTCTCAGCCTCCTGAGCTGCTGGGATTACAGGTGTGAGCCATCATGCCTGGCTAGTATTTATTTTTTAAGGTACAAATATATTAATAGGATATATAAGCTACTTATACTTGGGTTTTCTGTGACTTGCAGCTGAAAGCAGACCACTTACTATAGATAGTAAATTACAACTATGTAGCAGATAGCTTTTGTGGGCAGTTTTATGAGTTCACAGATCCCAGGCCAGTGTGCAGCTATAGAATTTTTACCTTAGAGGAACAAAGAATAGTAACCTAAAGATCTCTTACTAGGTCACATGTCCCAAAAGTTCTACACTTCCAATATTGGCTCCTGGGGACCAAGCCTTTAGTCACAATTTGATTAAGTAGGAGGTAAATGTTGTGTGGGCATAACAGTTTACATAAGACCAAGAGTCATTTTTTTGTGGCGAAGAGATATTTTCATTGAGATTATAAGATGTTAAAGTGTGCCAGTCTTCTCCTAGTATGCTACGACTATGCAGACCTATGTTCCAGGGGTCTTCATAGTTATCATATGTGGTGTTTTGGATCATTGCTCCCAGTTTCTTATTCCTCCTCTCTACTAGAAATGTATGTCTGTGTATCCTTTGCCATATATCTTTGCAGAACCTTTCACTAGAGTAGAACAAATATATTCCTTCCACCTCATTAATACTGGGCTTGGCCATGTTATGGTTTGCATCTAGAATGTCCCCCAAATGCTCATGTGTTGCAGGTCTGATCTTCAATGCAGCCATATTCAGATATGAGGTTCTTTGGAAGTGACTGGATTATGAGGACTCTGACCTTGTTGCTGATTAATCCATTGATAGATCTATAGCTGATGGCATTATTGGGAGGTGGTAGAAACTGTAGAAGATGGGATTAGTAGAAGGGAGTAGTTCCTTGGGGTTGTGCCCTTCAGGACTACATCTTGTTCTCTGGCCCCCACCCCTGTCATAAACGAGTAATCCCCTTGTATTCCAATGATTCACTAGAAAAAGAGCTTGCCCTGGGTAACTAGTGCCCTAAAATTAAAGATATATGGAAACTGATGGGAACCCAATCATCAGCCTGGGTTCCAACTTGGACTAACTAAACCCAGTCTACATCTGTGAACCCAGCTAATTCATGAGAAAAATAAATGCCTGCCTTTATAAGCCATGAAGAATTTTCCGATATTTTGCAATAAAAACTCTAATTTCTAGCATCTTTAGCCGTAGATGTCTTCTTCCTTCTATTGGGTGGAAGAAGATGGGTACATTCCTTGAAATAATGTATGTCCAAGTCCAAATGAGCAAAACCTCAGAGGACATACTCCCCCTCTATCAGTCTGAGCCCTTCTTTCAAGTCCCCATATCCTGTCTCAAGACAATGCCTCTTCTCAGGATGACTAATATTAGCATTATATTTCTTTATGTGGGAAATCCCAGTCCTACCCATTGGGGTGTTTATACCCCTGGAAGGACTAGTACATCAGAAGATTACAGAGAATACTTTACTTCTCTCATTTTAAGTAGAAAAGCAAAAATAACTATTATAGGGAAAAAATATTATTGCCAAAGGAAAAGTAAATGAAAGCTTCTGCCACTAAGAGATGATTTTTGTGGTTGAATTTATTTTATTTTGGGGATCATTTGACATTATTAATCACACTATGTACCATAAGTGAAAAAACTTGTATTCAAAGTGTTATCAATTTCCTTATACAAAATCCTTGAGTTCAAATATGTTTGAAAATTGA
The DNA here is from genome assembly GCF_048772815.1 of Callospermophilus lateralis. Lineage (NCBI taxonomy): Eukaryota > Metazoa > Chordata > Mammalia > Rodentia > Sciuridae > Callospermophilus > Callospermophilus lateralis. The sequence goes on along the minus strand of NC_135312.1, from coordinate 63,898,763 downwards.
GGATATTTTGGATTTTAAAGAACATGCACAAATTTTTTAAAACTCATTTTTTTCTTTTAAAATCAAGTTTAATGTGGTATAATTAATAAAATTAATCTATTATTAATTTTACCTGAAGAGTTTAGACCTTGCACAACCACCACCATAATCAAGGTCAAGAACATTCCCAGCCGGGTGTAGTGGTGCTTACCAGCAGGAGAATCTCAAGTTCTCAGGTTCCAGGCCAGTCTCAGCAATTTAGCAAGGCCCTAAGCAACTTAGTGAGACCCTATCTCTAAATAAAAAATAAAAAGGACTGGGAATGTAACTCAGTGGTAAAGCATCCCTTGGTTTAATCCCAAGTACCAAAAACCAAAGAAACAAACAATAAAAAACACCACCACCACATAAAGAACATTCCCATAAGCTGGGGGCAGTGGCCCATGCCTGTATTCTCCGTTACTACTGGGAGGCTGAGGCAGGAGACTCACTTGAGTCCAAGAGTTCAAGATCAGCATGGGCAACAGGAAGAGTCTGAAAGAAAGAACATTTCCTTTATCTCAGAAAACACCTTCCAACTTGTATGGTCAAGTATCAAATCCCATAATTAAATTCATTCATATTTTTATACTGACATATGTAAATATTGACATTAAATGGTTTAACTAAAGCTTATTTATAACATGTTATATAGGGCCAGGCTTTTCTATTATATGGGTTTGTGATAATCTTCCAGAAACCTTTCATTTTTAAAACATTTTGGATTTTGAAATTGGCAATGAGGGATTATGGGTCCGTTGTTGGTGGTGGGGGAACCCCATAAGATAAAGAAAAAGAAATAAAATAAAAAGAATTAAGGTAAATTGCTTGAACCCAGAGATTCTGAACTTCTGACAAATGAACTCATGAACTAAGGGACTTCTGATTAATCTTTTAGAAACTAACCAATTTTAAGAACTTTAAGAAAACTTTATTAATGAGTGTATATTGTTGTACCAAGCAGTATATCTGACACATAACATAACATTCTGTTTTGTTTTCTAATAATTCTACCTAACTCTTACTTCCATACTCTTGTCCTTATTTTTAAATAGTTTTTTTCAATTCCTCTGTGCTCCAATATTATAGTCATTAGCCCCATGTGGCTATTTAAATTTAAATTAATGGCAATTAAAATGAAAAAGTCAGTTCTAAATCCACACTAGCCACATTTGAGTTGATAGTTACACAGGGCTAGTGGCTACATATCAGGGATAGTGGCTACCACATCCCATGTTCATTGGCTAGAGCTGCTTTATCTTGTTCATTTGGAAGAGCCATCATGCAAATGTAAAAAGAAAGATTCTCTTCTGAAATATGGATGTTTGAATAGCAAAGGCTCTTAGGAACTTAGATGCTTTCTTTGAAAAAATTAGATTTATTGATTTATTTTTGGTACTGGGGATTGAACCCAAGGTGCTCTACCACTGAGCTACATCCTGTCCTTTTTATTTTTTATTTTGAGACAAGGTTTTGCTAAGTTGTCCAGACTGGCTTCAAGCTTCTGATCCTCCTTGCTTCAGCCTCAGGAATCCCTGGGATTACAAATGTGTGCCATTGTGCCTGGCCTAGACTAGATTTTATTACACTGGATTCTCTTTTAGACTGTGTTATAGGTTTATTAATAGCTTTCAACCACTTAGTGCTTACTACATGCCAGACATTATGTGTTTTACACATTTTACCTCCTTAATTGTCACAACAACCTTATGATGTATGCACTATTCCCAATTTACAGATAGGTCTCTAAGACAGAAAGGGAAAGTAACTTGCTCAGGTACTCATAGCTATTAATTTGCAGGGCCAGGATGTGGACTCTGGCAGATTGGCTCCAGAGGCCAACCAATTAACCTGATCTCTGAACTCTTTATAACTGTTCTTTGTTGTACTTTTTTGGTACTGGAGATTGCACCCAGGGTGCTTTACCACTGAGTTACATCCCCAGCTATTTATGACTTTTTTATTAGAACTGTTTAGTCTCTTCTTTCCAGTATTGATACTTTTTTAAAAAAATTTAATTGCATTTAGCTTGGTCACACTGAAAAATGTAAAATAATGGCTGCTGTTCCTCTACATTTTTGTCAGGTTTCTGACAAAATTTTTAAAATTCAGAATAGCCGTGAAATGTTTTACAGTGAATTTCTAAAGAATGTCATTGTTTATTATTATTATTATTTTTAGTTATACATGATAGTAGAATCTATTTGAGTATTTTATTTCTTTGGTGGGGTGCTGGGGGTTGAACTCAGGGGTACTCGACCACTGAGCCACATCCCCAGCCCTATTTTGAATTTTATTTAGAGACAGTCTCACTAAGTTGCCTAGTGCCTTATCATTGCTGAGGCTGGCTGTAAACTTGCGATCCTCCTGCCTCAGCCTTCAAAACTCCTGGGATTACAAGCCTGCGCCACTGAGTCTGGCCTATTTTAAGAATTTATACAAACATGGAATATATCTTATTTTAATTAGGATGCCAGTCTTGTGGATGTACATGACGTTGAGATTCCATTTGTTTTTCTAATAAGTCACGGGAGATTTCTTAATGTTAAACTACATTCTTGGAATAAACCATACTTTGACATGAAGTGAATTTTATTAATACATTGCTGGATTTGATAAAATCTTAATATTTCAGTTTTGTCTTCAATGAAATCAGAAAAGTTTCCATCATTATTATTATTATTTGGTACTTTTTTTTTTTTGGTATCAGAATTATACCAGCCTAGGCCAATTGCGGTGACACACACCTGAGATCCTAGTGACTGGGAAGGCTGAGACAGGGGAACTGCAAGTTCAAGGCCAGCCTCAGCAATTTAGTAAGACCCTGTCACAAAAATAAAAAAGGGCTGGGGTGTAGCTCAGTGGTAAAGCACCTTGGATTAAATTTGCAGTACCACAAAAGGAGGAGGAGAAGAAGAAAAAAAAATAAGGAAAATTTTCTTCCTTTTTGGGGATTCTCTGTCTCCCTAAAAACCCAATGTAGTCTGGGTACTTTCTTCATTCCAGACATGTCCCACACTAGCACCATGAGGATTTCTCTAAAGGTGCTTCACAAACTAGGGTCACACTACAGATCCCCAACAAAATCTGTGAATATCATTACACTTTCTCCCTTCCTTGCATTACTACAGACTTTCCCAATTCCGTGCCACTTGCCATTACTAAATCCTAATCCTTGAGTTATAAAGGCTGGGCAGAATAGTATGGTCCAATAGAACTAATCATTTGAGGCAGAGCGTGTGCTTGACACTTATTTAGCCTCCAGAATCCTGAGAAGTTGCATTTATATTTTGTAGATGGGAAAAGAAACTTAAAGTTTAAACACTAATAAATGGAGGTGCCAGGATTCACAACCTGGGCTGCTGGATTCCAAAGTGATTCCAAAGTGATTCCAATGTCTCACCCCACCCACCACCACGCCGTGGTCCCAAGCTAGTCTCACGTTGACCTGTGTATTCGTAGTACTCCGTTAGCAATTATAGACTGTACCACGTTTAATATTTACACACGTCTGTATTTCACTATTGTTTAGTTGTGTCGTTCTTGTCTCACAAATAATTGTTAACTGAATAACCTCAGTGCCTTTATATCTGACTTCACACTTGTTTTTATAAATAGCAGGAAAAATAAAAGTAGGAAAAGATAAAGACAAAGAATTTTGATTATGTTTTAGGTGAATACTGTATTGCAGAAAGAGCAAAAAGACTCTTTCAAAATAAGTTCTAACTGGGTATCCTCCTGAGGTCTTTTTAGCGACCCTTGCAAAATCGGTGTCTAAAGTCGAAGAGATTGAGTATTTGTCAATATTGATCACCTCCTGACCTAAGAACCTCAAAAAGCCGGGGCGATGCTGGAAATCGCACCTACAGCGTAGACTTCCTAACAAGGAAAGGTAGCCCGCCGAAGAGACAGCCTCTCCCAACTGCAGGCGGGAACCGGGTCTCCCCCCAACCCCCCCGCCAGTCTCTGTCCTATGGAACATTCCGTGCGAAAGCTTTGACAGAGCGCCCACTTGGAGTCACGTGGAGCACGAGCGTACTCACCGAGCCTAGCGGAATGACGCGAGCTCGGGTTGCCAAGGGAGGGGCAAGGCGCCGCGGAAGGGGTGGGGCGAAGGAAGACCGCAGGGAGGCGGGGCGGGGCGGGGCGGGCAGAGTGGAGGGGCGGGCGGAGAGGGGCGCGCGGGCGGGGAGGGCCCAGCGTATTATGGGATGCAGCGGTGGAATGGCGCTGGGCGCGTGATTTTGAACAAACCCGGGTCTGTGTCTCGGAGGCGCCGCCGCCGCCGCGGCTGCTGGGAGCCCGGGGAGCGCCGCGCGAGAAGGAGGCGGCGGCGCCGCCGGTTTTGGTGAGTGTCAGCTCCCGAGATAGGGGCTTATGGGAGGGCGGGAAAGGCTCTTGCCCCCACAGCGTGTGGCCGCGCTGGCTGAGAGCGCCGGACCGCTCCCTCTGGGAGCCTGGGCCAATGGGCCGTGCCGGGAGCGGGAACCTGCTGGTGGAAACGGCCTTGCTTCATCCCCGGGCCGCAGGCGGCGGTGAATCCTCTGGTCTCGGCCTCTTCCCGCCGGCACCCGGAGGGCGCTGTCACTCGGCAGCGCCAGCACTCTGCCAGCCGCCCGCACGGAGGACTGGAGGAAGGGTTCCCGAGTCTGTTGACAAGCTACAGCGCGGCCGAATAAGCCGGCCGTGTCGGCCCTGGGTTTCTGGGAACCGGTTTTGCTGCTGTGTCACTTTGTACCAGCCCCTCCTTTCGCTGCTGCCCGCCGCCGCGTTCTTCCTACGCCCCTTTGTATGAGCTCTTCTTGGTATGTGTCCGTTTTCCTCGCGAAGCCCACCAGCCTAATGTCATAATGTTCCCGAGGTGCACGGGGAAGGGAGCGGGCTGGGACTTAGCTTGGCCAAGCAACGGTAAACAACCAACAGAGTGCGGGTGAACGGGACTGTCGGTGGGGAAAATTAAGTTTAAAGATGAAGAAACTGGGACCACTGTATACTCTCGGCGTCTAGCAGGCTGCATATAGAAATGCGGCTTGGAGTGACTGGTAAATAGCACTTGTGTAAGCCTGAGCCTTACCAACTTTTATGTGGCGTTGTCATTCAAACAAAGTAGGAAAATGAATTGGCTCTTTCAACTTCTTCCTTACTCTTAGACTAACTTTATTTAGAAAGACAGTTACCCTATTCACAACCTTCAAATTCAACCTGCTCATTTCAAATAGATCTTTTAAAGCTTATGTTGTAGTTCAATGGTGTAGAATTCAGCCTTTAAATCTTTAAATCTTTCATTAAATCTTTCTTTCTTTCTTTCTCTCTTTCTTTCTTTTGTACCAGGGATTCAACCACTGAGCCACATCCCCATCTCTTTTTATTTATTTATTTATTTTTAAATTTTGAGACAGGGTCACGCTAAGTTTCAGAGGCTGGTTTTGAACTCTCGATGCCTCAGCCTCCGGAGTCTCTGAGATTACAGGCGTGCTCCCCCCCCCCCACCCCCGCGCCTGGCCATTTTTTTTCCTGAAATTAGCAAAGATTAGCTAAATTTTTAAATGCAAGGCTTATCTAACAAGACTTGAAGCTTGTGCTTCCTTATTTCTGAGATGACTAAAAAAGTACCTATATTCTCTTTTAGTTACTTTTTAAACAAGTAGAGAAGCTGGTAGGGATAGGTAGGTAATTCCGTGTTTTTCTTGTTCTAAAGCAATCTGCATATTATACTACATTGAACAAATGTATCAGCGGTAGACGGTTTTAATTTGGTGACTTACATCCCAAAAACATTTGGCCAAGATATATTTTTTTGTATTTCAGAAGCTGATCATTCATGAATGTTTTCACAGATGGATCTGTACGTTTTAAATTTAGTGGCGTTTGACGTCCTAAACCAGTGACAAATTAGAAGTCAGTGTTAATGAACGGAAATGATCAGATTAAGTGGAAATGGCAGTAGTTCAGAACGCTATTTTTTAAGATCAAAGATTTTGACCATTGTATTTGCTCAAGGGTAGGTTCCTGTAATTTACAAAGGTGTCAGAGAGGTTAGATACGCATATGGAAATAACTCATTCTGTCAAAGTAGTTCCCTGGGCAGCGTAAAATGTCAAAGTTGGTAAGTGACGTTAAGTAAGGTCTTGTTAGTGTTTTTAGCGTCTGAGATGGACACAGCAAAAGAACGCATTTCATCATCTCTTTCAAGTGCTTTTCTGAAAATGAAAGAGTTTGGGTTCTTTATTGTCCTTATGCTACGTTCCTCGTGGCTTTTGCTTTTCTGAGCAAAAATATGCCGGACTTGGGACCCCGCAGGTAGCGCGACTTCCTTTGGCGTTGCTGCCGGGCCCGCGGGAGCCGGGTGTTTGGTTCTGGGGTGAAAGGTCCTGGCAGAGCATAGCCTGTAAGCACTTGTACCGCCTGTGCGCGTTTGAAGGTTGGCGGGGCCCGCGGGAGGTTTCCCCGGATATGTGGGTGTGCGCCGCTCGGGAGGGCGGGCCGGGGCGGGGAGGAGGAGGAAGGGGGAGGTGACTGGCGGCAGCGGCGGCGGCGGCCCGGGCTCGGCTGTCGGGGAAGCTGCTGAGCTGTGATGGTGATGACGAGGTGAAAATGGCGGATCTTTCGAAATACAATCCCGGCCCCTGACATACCAGAGGCGGCGGCAGAGGCGACGTCGCCACCCAGGCTCCCTCCTGGGCCCCCTGGTACCCTTGGCGTTCCAGTTGGGGGCAAACTGGGAAAGGAAGCGGCTGGGCAGAGCTCCAGTGCACAGGCAAAACAAGCAGTGCCCGGGTTCGGAATTGCCTGGGACCTTCGGAGCCCCCGCCTCGGAGCCCGAGGGAGGAGAAAGCGGCAGCCACTGGAGGTAGAGGAGGAGGGGGGTATCCGAAGGCGTCTCTGTCTAGAGATCTCTTTATTGGGGGAAATACGGATGGGTGAGGGAGTAATTGCGTTGTGGATGAAGGAATGACTTGTCCGGAGTGCAAAGAATCAGTAGCCTTGTAATGACATCAACATCATTATTTGAGTGTTAAGAGGGCTCGAGTTTGCTCTTATATCTAAGGCTGCTGCCGAGGCCTAGAGGAACCTCTAGTACTTATCATGATTTCCTGATATAATATTTAAAATATCCACTCTGGCAGGTGTTGGTTAGATGGTGTTCAGCAGTTGACTGGGTTGTATGTTTCTTTGAGGAAGCAGAGCATTGACATTTTCTTCTACATTTAAGTCTGTCTTAGATCATAGTCTATAACTTGGCGTGTGGATGCCCACATTTCTGAGCATGGACCAGTTTTGTAGCAATCAAAAATATTTTTTCCTTTTATTGTTCTGTTACCCATAGAATAACCCTTTTGCCTCTGCCAACTGAAAAATAACAATTGAGATAGTCATATTTTATACCCATGCTTTTGAGGGAAGTTCTTTCCTGCCCCATCCAATATTATGAATTTAGAGAGTGAAGTGATGGAAGATATTACATTAGGTTTTATAATCCAACTGAAAACATTCCTGGGAGCTCTGTTTTGGTCATGAGTTTTACCTTCATTGTTAAGGAGAGTTATGATGGCTTGATGCAAGAACTGAATATATGTGTGTAGGTTGTTGATAAAGCTAAATTGAGACCTCTGTTATATTCTAAATGCTAGACTTCTTGGCCTTTTGTTTAGAGAGCAGGAGAATTAAATTGATTGACTTTATGATGGCCATAGTTTACTTTTGTTAGGTTATCTAAAGATCCTGTAGATTGTGCTACAGGACCCCCTAAGAAGTCTGTATGTCCTTGCACCCAAGAGTAATGTTACTGAAAGGTTACATGTGAATTAATTTTTTTATACATTAATTCTGAGCCCCCCTTTTCCCCAGCTTTAGTAGTAGAAGGTTGGGTTAGTAACATGGAATTTATGGGAGTAAATAGGTTAATATTTAAGAAATGCCCACTAGTAATGCTTATGCTTAGCAGTAAATTTCCTTATTCCTACAAAGATATCTATGTCATACAATAGCATACACTATATATCTTATTTAGAGGGAAAAAATTTGTGTGAATGTGTATGTATAGTTTGAACTCTGAACTTTCATTCACAACAGTATCAAGGACCAAAATTTTTTTAAGGGAGAATACCTGAGAGGTACTTAAGAAGCTTTGCTTAATGATTGTTATTAATTTAAAAAAGTAATTTGATGATCTTGTGTTATCAGTAAGAATTTGGTTGTTTTTTTTTATTATATTTTTTGTGTTGCAATTATTTAATTCATGCCAACCTAGCTACTTAGTATTAAGACTAAGAATTTTAAAAATAATTAAAATAGGGAGGTTAAAATGCTTTTTCATTAGTTTTCTTTTAATTACAGGGATAATTGTCTTTTATGATTCTTTGTGATTCTCTTTAAGGACCATTTTTGAGATTATGGTGGTAGGAACAATTGTCTACTAATTGTATATTAGGAAGCGGGGGCTGGGGCTGAAGCTCAGTGGTAGAGCCCTTGCTTCATACCTGTAAGGCACTGGGTTTGATCCTCAGCACCACATAAAAAATAAATAAAATAAATAAAGATATTGTGTCCATCTTTAAAATAAATAAATAAATATTGTGTCCATCTACAACTAAAAAAATATTTTTAAAAAAGTATTAGGAATGAAGGAAAAGTTTTGCTCCTAGAGGTAGTATGGTGTCCATTTTGTTTTTTTTAGGAGCATTACAGATTTTCATTACTTTTTTCCAAACATTATTACAGGTTGAACAATCCTAATCTGTAAAATCTGAAGTGTTCCAAAATGCTTTGCTAAGAAAGTTTCAGATTTGGGACTCGGGGAGGGTGTTACTGGATATTGAGCCCAGGGTAACTCTACGGACTGAGCCATATACCCAACTCATTTATTTATTTATTTTGAGACAGGATCTTGCTGAATTATTGAGGCTTTCACTAACTTGTTGAGGCTTGTCTTGAACTTGGAATCCTCCTGCCTCAGCCTCCCAATTTGCTGGGATGGATGATCATGCGTCACTGCACTGGGTACATTTTGGATTTTTGAAATAAGGATGCTCAACCTGAAAAGTCTATGGAAGTATTCCAAAATCTGGAAGGCTTTGAAGACTTTGAAATAGGCTTTGAAATACTTCCTAAATATTTCAGATAAGGGATACTCAGCCTTTTTTGCATATCGATTATGGGTATTATGCTATGCTAGGAATAGGGAATAAAATAATCTCAATACCATTGCTTCAGGCAGCTTTTATCTTAAGAATCATTGGAGGGGGTTGGGGATGTGGCTCAAGTGGTAGCGCGCTCGCATGGCATGCCTGTGGCTACGGTTCGAGCCTCAGCACCACATACAAACAAAGATGTTGTGTCCGTCGAAAACTAAAAAATAAATATTAAAAAAAATTCTCTAAAAAAAAAAAAAAAGAATCATTGGAGGGCTTGGAAAGTAGCTCAGTGGTACAGCACTTGCATAGCATGTACACGTACATGGATCTGGGTTTGATCCCCAGCACTAGGGGGCGGGGAATCATTATAGGTAAAGTTGGAAGGATAGTTGAGTGGAGCCTTAGTGGAAAAGGCTTTGACAAGTTACAGAAAATTTTTGAGTAGAAGAGCAACAGCTGCAGGAATACACTTAAGGAGGGCTCCAGTTGTGGCTCAGTGAGCGGTAGAGTGCTTGCCTAACACTGGGTTCAATTCTCAGCACCACATTAAAAAAATAAAAGGTATTGTGTTCATCTACAACTAAAAATATTTTTAAAAAGAGTAATACACCTAAGGAGATAAATCCTGTAGCTTTTATATAGAATATATATATTGTAGGAAAAAGGAGATGGGAAAATACCATACTAGACTCCAAACTTTGGAGATGTGGCTACTGTTGTTTGCAGTAGGATGAAGTCATTGTGAAGGTGCAGTCTGCATGATATATGACAGATTAATATTTCTATGGAGAGATGTGAGGATGACAAGATCTTAAGCCTTGGTATTTGATAGACTTTTGAATGCCCTCAAAAATACAGAAATTAGAAAGGGAAGTTGATTCAGTTAGAGAAACAGAAAAAAGAACTTTGTATACCTTATCACTTCCCAGTGACCTTGTAAGTAAAATTGAGTCTCAGAGATATTATTGCCTGAGAGTATCTGATAATTAACCAGGAGAACTGAGATTTGGAAATGGGTCTTTCTGATTTGAATCTTCCTATTTTTTTCCACCATGTATTAATCTTTGTTTTTGGGTTTTTT